>NC_056732.1:346521407-346626407 GCF_019279795.1 Protopterus annectens
CCTCCATATTACAGTTCATCTCCTTTGCAGGATATTCCTCAGGTTTTGTGCTGGGTCATCTCACTTTCAGTTTACTGCTGTGCCTTTTGGGTTTTCCACAGCCCCAAGAGTTTTCTCAAAATGTCTGGCACCAGTTGTTGCCTTATGTTGAACACAGAGAACCCAGATTTTTCCATACTTAGACAACTTGTTAATCCAAACTATCTCTCTGCAGATACTCCAGCAACACCTCCAGGTAACCCCTCAACCTCCTTTCACTGTTGGGGTTCATTGTCAACTACAAGAAGTCCTCCCTGCAGCCAGTGAAGAATTTATTTTCCGGGGCTGCATACTGGATACCATAAGGATACAGACCTACATACCACAGGAAAAAGTGCCAATGCTCAACAAGAGAGATACTAAGACCCTTGGGAGACTGCATATGAGGAAAATCCAGTAGTACCTGAAAACAAGCACTCTCATCAACTAGCCACAGTAATCCCTCCATTTTAGTTAGTTAGTTAGTTAGTTAGTTAGTTAGTTAGTTAGTTAGTTAGTTAGTTAGTTTATTTATCCTTCATTGCTAGGTTAGTCCCACTAGGCTAGTAGCCTCTTTTCAGGAGAGACTCAAGGTGATATTTATAGTTTTAGGGAAATTTGGCCATGGCATCGTGGAACTTCTCCTATTCATTAGGAGACTTCTTGTTCCATTCCTAGTGCGGTGGCAACTGGGGAGAACAGCACCCAAGAAAATCCAAGAAAGCTGATAGCACAGGGGCAAATGCCAGTCAGTGCCCGAAGCTATATCAGATTCTGAGAAACTGTTTCAGCAGAATTTGTTTGTGTCATCAAAAATAAACATGCAACACAATGATGGATGTGTTATTGCATCTCTCTAGTCGGGAGGGTTGTGTAACAACATTTTGGATGAATTTTTGCTGAAGAGTGGAAAAGATGTTTCTTGGGGTGAAATTATGGACAAAAGTCAACTGGATGACTCAGAAGCTATTTTGAAAGAAGATCACTGGACAAAGAAATTGTATGTCAAAACTGTTAAAGAAACTGCAGGGAAAATGATGATAGCTATACAGACGAGAAGAAGTGTCAACAATAAAGGAAATTTATGGTGAGAATTTGAACAAGGAAGAAAAAGAAATGGATGGGTATGACATTTGGTACAATTTAATGGTCCCATTGGGAGTGAAGGCTCAAGAGGTAAGAGCTTTTATTCCTATTCATAGACATTTTATGACATTATTTTTGAAACTGGTTCCATCCTGGACTTTTTTTGGAGAGTATGAGAAGAAAAAAACTGTAATCCATAGAACTGTTGTGTGGTTAAAGCATTTCACAGAGAAACAAAAAAGAAGATACAAATTCAGTTTTGAAATGAAGTTGAAAAACATACTTTAAAGAAATATTTAAGCAAATTATGTAAAAATGTTATGGACATTAGCAAAGTATACAACAACAGAATGTTATAGACTGGGAGATGGGACTTTCGTATTACTTTGAAAATGGAAAAGATGATCATTTGATAAATAACTGTGCTAAGATAAATTTTATATCTGTGGGGAAACAGGTCATGATGCAAAAAAGGCGTGAACTGAAATACTATAAATGTAAAAAAAATCAGATATTATGGATGGATTGTAACCTACAGAAAAAAGATAAAGAAGAAAACAAAGGTGAGAATAGTATATGAAGAAAAGGAACAGTCCCAATAAGACTCAAAGAGGATGTAGGAAACAAGACCAGGGTAACAGTAAAGATAAGGATAAAGAGAAAAATGAAACACAACAAAGATTCTGAAATAAGTGATGAGGAAGATATGAATTGGAAAAATAGTGAAAGGTAAAAATAATTTTATTAGCAAAAGAGTAAGAGACAAAAAGAAAAGGGATAAGTGTAAAAGAGAAAAAGAAATTAAATTGATAATGCAAATGAGATAAATTATTCAAATGTTTACAAATTACTTTACGCTTGCTTTCAGTAAATGTAAATAGTATCAAAAATATTACTAGAAGAATAAGCATTATCTGATGCAAGAAGAGAGATTACAAACAAAGAAGCTTTGCTGAGGTGATACTATATGGAATTAGGAAATGAACTATGTTCAGGTATAGGTGTACTTTGTAGAAAGTCAGTGAATATATTGAACATGACATTGGCAATGATGGGAAGATTAACTGTTGTAGATATTAGACTGCATAATCAGGTATATATAATTATAACACTGTATGCTTATGTTACTAGTAAAGAAAGGGAATTTTTATTTCATAAAATTTTGGATTATGTAATAACTAATATGAATATAATATTAATAGGAGATTTTAATTGTGGTTTGAGAGGAAAAAAGAAGAGAAGAAATGGTGTTGAGAACAATTCTGAAGTTATAAAATGTGGCAATTTAATTTGGCCATTTGGATAAAAGAAATAAAAATAATAAATGAGAAATAATGGAATGCAAATTGAAAAAATAAGTATGTGTTTATGGAAAGATCGCATTTCCACTAGAGTGTGTTACAAAAACTGAGTAGTGGCTAGCTTTGAAAGAAAAATATAAAAAAATTTTTTTAGAATGACAGAAGTAAGAAAAGTGGGGAAAATTAATTATAAAACAATGTGTATGGATGCTTTAAAGGATTTGGTAAAGAACAATAGGGAATGTTATATAATAGAATGGAAATCAAAGAATCATTATTTAAGCGAAGATATTTTCTGTAAGGCAAAAAGAAGTATTGGCTTATTTAGTAGCATAATTAAAGAGAACAATAGTATAATGAGAGAAATGAAAGATGATACATGAGAAGTAAGAATATCTCAGGAGCAAATTATGAATATCATAATAAATTGTGTAAAGAAAGTGTTAGTGAAAGTGAAAGTGATAGGAAAAAAATACAAGCAAAGGAATAGCATGTTAAAAATTGACAGAACAAAAAAATAATGAATTGGAAAATGAGGTTTCTTTATGTGAATTAGGTAAGGTACTTAACCATGTAAATTTACAGTCATTTTCATGATCAGATGGAATAGAATACCAGTTTTATAAGAATTTTAAGGATAGGCAGAAAAATATCTTTCAAAGTTTATGAAAGAGTATTTAAATGAAGGTTTTATGTATAAAGACTTATGCAGTGATATACTACATTTGGAAAAGGAAGATAAAAATAAAAATTGAAAATTGGAGACCTATAGTATTAAATAATACAAACTATAAGACTTATGAAAATAACTCAGAAAAGAATTGGAAGTAAAATGAACAGTATTATGAAAGATAGCATGTACAGTTTAAAAGAAAAGGGATGTCAGGAATTATTATTCACATAGTAAGGGAAATTGAGGATGATATTACAAACAGGACTGATGAGAGCAAAATCATGATAGGAGACCTAAACAAAGCTTTTGATACAGTACATGCACTTTTGTTGACAATTATGGAAGAGTATAACATTAGTAATAAAGCTAAGAATGTATGCCATTCTGCATATAATAAAAATAAAGTACATTTTTAGTGACTGAATGGTTAAGCAAAAAAAAACAGATATAAATAATGGCAAGCATCAGGGGTGTCTTATGATTAGTATATTATTTGCATTAGTTATGAATGTATTAGTCAGAGATATAAATTTACACATGAGAGATGCTACTTACAATACTACTGATGGTATAAAAATTTCAGTCATGTTTACTTATGCAGATGATATTATATTGATTACAAAAAACAAAATCTCTGTGAAAGAAGCTATATGTTTATATATATATATATATATATATATATATATATATATATATATATATATATATATATATATTTAAACATGATAGACATAACTTTAAATAAAGAAAAAAGTAAAGGATTGGGTGATATAGTAAAAAAAAGTTGGAATGTCTCTTAATTAAAGAAAAATCTGTGTTAGGAATAAGATTTGGGAGTAAAAATGTAAGTGAGGAACAATGGAAGAGGATACTATATAAAATAAAGGAGCTTTTTTTGCTTTTGAAAAACATACAAGCTATCACTTAATAAAAGGGTTTGTTTAATTAATTTAGTTATATTGGAAAAGATATTTAGCTTGTGTTTAAATGTTATCTATAAACTATGAAAAAATACTATAAGTATTTTTTTTCTTTTATATGGGGGTTCAAGACTGAATCCAGTGATGGACAAGGAAGACTCCATGGACAAGGAAGATAGAGGTTTAGAATTAATAAACCCAATTGTTTATGATGCTTTTTTGAATTTGTATAAAGTTTTGTTTTGGATAACTGATACAAAAGAAAAGTTGGTAGTACATTTACTAAAGTCCAAACATAAGCAACACTGGGACATATTAAAAAATTCAAAAGAGGAAAAGCATATTTAAATGAAATAATGAGATGTTATCAAGAACATTTTATTTTATGGAAAATAAAAATTAACTGAATAGAAAATGAGAGGACAGTGTAGTATAAAAGTACCATGATACAATATGTTTGTATTAATCATTGGGTTGAGCTAGTGAATGAAAAAGTTAAATCTATAAGAGTATGAAAAGCATAAACAAGTACAATGTCAAGATTTTTTATGGAGATTAGTGATTAATAAATTACCAGTGAAGGTAAATGTGCCATATAAAAAATCAGTGAGAGTTTGTATATATTGTGGTAAAGAAGAAACTACAGAACATGTTTTCTTAGAATGTATAAAAGTTACAAAATTCTGGGAAAAATTATGTAAAGAAATTGTTTTTAATAATATAAAGGAGTTAAATTAAATTAACATGGATATGACTATTTATGGATGTTATAGGCATAAAAATAAGAAATATGTTAGTAAAATAGATAAAATAGTTTATGTTGTTTGGACCATTTGGAATGAAAGGTTAAATGAAATCATGTTAATGGTAAATGGAGACTAGCTTTAATTTTAAGAAAAATTAGATGGTGGTTGTGGAAAAAGAAGTGGGGTTCAAATAAGATAATGAAGTTTAACAAAATAAAAAGTAAGACATCTAAGACAGTATTACAATAATAAAAAGTAATGGAAATGTGTATGTTGTATAAATTTGTAAATATGTAAATAAGTACATTTGTAACTAGTATTTTACATAATGTTTTTAAATAAAGAACCTCTACTCTTTTTGATAGCTGCTACATGATCTTTTACATCCATGCGAGCTAACACCAACTCAAGTAGATGGTGCCTCAGTTTAAAGTCTCATCTAAAGGATGGCACAGTGCAGCACCCCACTTACCCTGCACTATAGTATCAGCAATTGATCTACCTGGTATGGGAACTGAGCCCACAGCCTTCTGCATCAAAGGTGAGTTTGTTTCCTGTTGTGCACTGACACTGCTCTTACCTTATTTCAGCAGAGAGATCTCATGGCAGAGGGACCAGGTGATACTCAACCCAGGACTTCCCTCTGCCCCACCACTTCCAATTCAAAAATGCATGCAGTGCCTCAGACAAGGAATGGAGATCCTGGTAAGGACACTCCTGGTTCTGAGCAGGTGGCAAACAAAACTACTAAAGGATCACATCATCATGAAGGAGAGGAGAGTCCTCATCCAAGCTCTTCAAGTCTTTTCTCATGTCTGGATGCCAGGCCACCTAAGAGTGTTCGCAGACAGCACCACTGTCATGTGGAACATAAACAAGAAAGGCGGAACCAGGTCTTACCAACTGTGCAAATTAGCACAGATTGCCTAGAAGATCGCCATCCAGAAGAACATGTACTTAGTATCCATGTATATTCCATCACAAGATAATGTGTTGGCAGATGCAATAAGCAGGACCTTGGAAGAGCCTCATAAATGGGGCCTCACCAGACATGTCTTCATGGACATCCTCCAGTGTTGAAAGATACCTCAGAGAGACCTATTTGCATCGGGACCAACAGACAGCTCCTCCTATTTTTGTACCAGGTGCCCTTGCCCCTCAGCCTGATGGACAGATGCTTTCAGCCTTCATGGACAGGGAGATTACTCTACAACTTTCTTTCTCTTCCTCTAATCCCAAGGATTCTTCTAAAGGCCCAAAAAGAAAAGCCAAAACTCTTCCTAGTAATCCCCTTTTGGCCAAGATAACATTGGTTTCTACTTCTTTTTCACATAACCAGAGGAAGCTATTACAAACTGCCACTAATAGCAGATGTCATCACACAACAGAAGAAGGACACTACTACATCCCTACCTATCATCCCTGAACCTAACACTGAGGGTGATATGGTTGTAATTCTTTACAGACAACACTTTTCAAGGATGAAATTAAGGTTCTCCAAGAAGCTAGGATATCCACCACTCAAAATCCTGCATAACCAAATAGAAGAAATTTTCCTTTTGGTACCACAGGAATGGACAGAACCCCAGCAAATCACAGAAATCTTCCATACTAAAATATCTCTGTGAGCTCATGCATACAGGTCAGGCCTACTCTTCCATCAAAGCCCCCCTGTCAGCCATCTCAATGTGTCTACCCCTGAATCCTCCTTTTATTCTCAGGCCTGAGTTCAAGTTACTCCTTACAGATGTGCTGCACCTTAGACTACAAAGCAAGCCTATTACCCCTCCTTGGTATCTCAACTTTATGCTAGAAAAACATATTTGTCTCCTTTTGAACCAGAAGTTTCAGCAATCCTAAAACTCTGCACCTGGAAACTATTCTACTTACGGCTCTTACTTCAGCTAGGAGAGTGTCGGAGCTTCAAGCCATCATGGACATCCAGCCCTATCTTAATTTTACAAGGACAGTATAACCTTAAGAGCTGACTCTTCATTCATGCCTATAGTAGTGAACAAACTACACATAACCAGGCTGTATATCTCCCTACCTTCTTTCCCAACCTGCAGAATGAGAGAAAGGTTGCTACACTCTCTAGATGTTCACAGACAGAAACAAATTATATTTGGACAAAACCAAATCCATTTGAAAACCTCAACAACTGTCTCCTTTGCATACTCAAAATTGGGCCAACCAGTGTCTAGGCAAATAGTTGCAAGCCTGATCTCTAAGGCCATCTCCTCTTGTTATTCTGCACATGGTAAGTCCTAGTCCTAATGCCCTCAAGCCCATTCTACCAGAGCAGTAGCATCATCTGGGGCCTTCTACAAAGAGGTGGATGCCAGGACCATACTAGAAGCTGCCACCTTGTTCTCTGTACACACCTTCAGTAAACACTACAGGATTGATACCTTCTGAATGTCTAGGGCTGCCTTTGCTAGGTCAGTCCTTCTGGGCCTATTGGAGAGTTCTGCAGCTCACTAACGAGACACCTTTATATCCCCTTCAGTTCTTAGATTATGAATACTACAACAGTGATTTCAGTGAGTAGATAGTACAGTTGTGTAAAAACTTACCATAGCAGCAGATATCCTACTGATCACTGTTACAGTATTCCTTCCCACCCTCTTTCACCTCTACATTCTTGGAACAAAAGTGGCCTCCTTACCACTTCATGCTCTGCCTCTCCTAGCTGACCAGTCTCTTACCTCAGTAGTCTTCAGACTGCTGGCTTGGAGATAGTCTGAGGAATTACATACATACATCCACCTGTATATCTCTACATTTATGAGATGAGGTCACACGTCAGACATATGATCATAGGAAGGTAAAACTTTCTTTCTCTGACCAGACATCAGTGGTAATAGCCTGTTCATTATGAATACTGCAACAGTATTCAGTAGGACATCTACTGTTATTGTAAGTTCTTACATAATTGTGCTTTCACCTCACTTGTAGGCTTGTTCAGCATCAGTCTGTTCTGGCCTTGTTGTTTTAATGTTATTTTTATATAAGATGCTTAGGTATAAGCATCTGAAAGCTTTTAATAAAATAAATACACAAGGCCAAAAAACAACATATGCTACTTTTTCCATAATTAGTAAATCACATTCTATTAATTAATAATTAAAGTTTTACTAATATATGGCCCATTAACTTATTTGGGTCTCTTTTTTCAGTTTTGACCAAAGCATAAGAACAGTATGATGAGATCAAGTAATGGAGACAAAACTAAAGCCAAAGTAGGGGGCATCAACGTAGAGAAAATTCAGTGCAAAGAGTGGAACAATATTAACAGAAAGGGATTGTCAGTCCAAGCTTACAATATGTAATACAGAAACACAGCACAGTAAGTAAATAATCAAGCATATCAGTGCTTTCCAATACTTTATGGGGCTATCTGGACAGAATAATGACTAATTTCAAACTATTAAAGATGGAAAAACTTCTATGTAGCCAGTAAATGGTAGATTTTTATTTAATCTGTGTCCTGCTATGGCAGGTTTTTCGATATTTGTAGGAAAATACAAATGGCTATACAAAATTACTTCAATATACTAAAACACTGAATCTTTTATTTTTACAGCTTCTACTTTCAGAGATGTACTTCCAGCATTGTGATTTGCAAGCAAGTTTGATCAAGATTCCACAAATCTGTGAGGTCTGCAGAGATTTTTGATTTTTTTTTACCTTTCTTATTCCTCTTCTCCTGAAAGTACTCAAATGAACAAATTTACCACACACAGCCTTTTTAGGCCAGGTGAAGCAAAGAGGGCATGTTGTGCATCTACTCTCAATGTAGTGGGCTTGAAAGGGCATTTATCTGTAAGTTTGCCAAAAGAGAAAACTCGCAGAATACATGCTCTGCCCATAGGGAGGTTATAAGTTGTGGAGCACACAACTGCTTCAGTCAGTGCTGAAGATTATACAGGAAAAAAGCTTTGCATATGCCAAATAATCTTGTCTAAATTTAGTGTTCCTGTTGATAAAAGAATGTTTTCTTATCCATGATATAGATGTGTTTATGGCACATTAAACACTGGGACATTTTTTTACTCAGCAAGCAGTGCATTGTATATACTCCATCCTGTCTTTCTATAGGTACTACACAAGACTGCCCCATTACCTCTCTTTGTTTACATTTGCAACAGAGCTGTTAGTGAGTCACCAGTGTAAAGAAGTGTAAAAGGAGGGGATAGGGCCCAGAAAATATGAAGTGACTTGATAAGTTTGACTGTTTTTTGATGCTTAAATGCTACAACAAAGAATAATAGTGCCCGATAAGATAGAGTGCCTGCAATGGCCAGTTAGAAGCCATGGAACCTGTCAGGCAGCAAATGTGCATGATTAGTAATTAAGCTTGAGAGACAATCAAGCACATAGAACAGAGTGAGCATTCATTAACTGAAATGGAAGACAAGGCAAGAAAATGGAATTTGTGGTTGTGTAAAGTCCTGGAAGGTGAAGAAAAATATGTTTGAAATATGTGAAATGCAAGATGGCAGAGTAGACTGGCTTTGTGAAAGACTCTCTGGGAGTAGCATAACTGATGTATTTCCACTACTTGAGACTGGGGTTAAGTATGATGTTTGTGGAGTATGATTATTCAGAGGTAACAATGCAGCATTGTTTTGAATTTGTGGCTACAAAGTGGGAATGTTAATGAAGGAGACTCAAATTTAGACTGTCATTCTTAGCTATATTAATTTAGTTTGGGGGAGAGTTAGTGCAGTGTTGACTTTATACAGTCCAGACGAACCACTGACAAGATTAGAAAACTAACCATAAGAGTGATGCAAACACAGTTGGAACAAAAGTGTAACAAGTCGGTTCAGCTAGCAGAAGTAAATATGACAGGAAAAACAGAAGTTGACTGGGACAAGAGGATGGTTTTGAGAATGGATGTTTAGGTCTATGTGCTATTCCAGGAACAAGATGTTTGAATAAATTAGAAAACGCTACATGAAAGCATGAGCTGGAGGTATGTTGGGGTATGATTTGTTAAAATATGGTACAGAATACTAACCAGTGAAGACAAGGAATGGAGAGAAAGTACAGTTGTGTACCTACCATAAATGTAGATGTTCGAGTGTATTCACTGTTGCAGTCATTACTCTTGGCTTATCCTGCTGGCAGGCTACCCTCAGTCAGCCAGAATTCCAAAGTCTAGGTCCAGCATCGGTTGCTGTCACCTCTTCCCTGACGTCAGTGTGCCAGGGGTATAAAAGATGCAGCCGATGCCATTTTCTTCATTTTTTCTTGCCCCAGATGTCAGGTGCCCCCAAATTGGTAGGCTGAAAAAAATGCCAATAAAAATGCATGCACAAAAATAACATTTCCTTGATCTACAAGCAAATACACAAATAGGTTGTACAGGATAGAGAAGTGCATTTAAGTCCCAGCAAAGAAAAGGGGGATGGTGGGTGGGTAACCTAGACTGCAACAGTGAATACACTCGAACATCTACATTTATGGTAGGTACACAACTGCACTATGTTCATCGTGTTTCACTGTTGCAGTCATTACTCTTGGGTTAAATCCCAAAGCTGAGGATGGGTGGCTGGACTAAATAGGATTAGGAGAGGCTATGAAGCCCTGCAGAACTGCAGTGGCAAAGCCTGCTCTGGACTTAGAGTACAGAAGTAAGTGGTAGTGCTTTGTGAAAGTGTGCATTGAACTCCAAGTTGCAGCCTCTAAGATATATTTGGTTGGTACTACTCTGAGGAATGCTGCTGAAGTGGCTGCTGCTCTGGTGGAATGAGGCCTAATGCCCTTAGGCACTGATTTGCCATGTTGAAAACAGCAGAAACGGATGCAATGGCCTATCCATTTAGAAATATTCTGTTTTGAGATAGCCTTTCCTTGTGATCCTGCAGCATATGACACTAAAAGTTGCTCAGTCTTAATGAAAGCTTTAGTTCTGTCCAAGTAGAAGCGTAACTGCCTGTGTATGTCCAAAGAATGCAGAATTTTCTCACCCTTGTTCTGTGGATTTGGATAAAAGGTAGGCAAGTGAATGGTTTGGTTGAGGGCCACAATGGACACCACCTTAGGCACAAATGTAGGGTTTGTCCTCAGGGAAACCTTGTCTGGATGAAAAATGATAAAAGGTTCCACGGCCATGAGTGCTTGTAACACCGAGACTCGCCTTGCAGAGGTTATTGCTAGGAGCAGAGCTGTTTTCCAGGATAAGAATTTTATATCTGCTGTTGATGCTGGCTCGAAAGGAGGCAGTGTGAGTTTTTCCAAAACATAATTGAGGTCCCAGGCCGGAATTGGTGCTCTCCTTGGAGGCCTAATGTTTTTGGCCCCTCAGAGGTACTGACTTATTAGAGGATGTGAAAAAATAGGTGGTTCCGTATTATAATGGGCTGAAATGGCAGAGGCATGAATCTTTATTGATGAGAAAGAAAGGCCTTTGTTCAGCATCTCAGTTAGGTATTGTAAAATCTGAGGGATATTTGGTACACACGTGTCAAAGCCTTGTTCCTGGTTCCAAGCACAGAATCTCTTCCATTTTTCTGCATAAGATTTTCTGGTACTGGACCTCCTGGCCTCCAAAATAACATCCATAACAGCTTTTGAAAGAGGAGTGTTCTGAATGGCTACATTATCCGCCATGCTGCCAGATTTAAGGTCCTGAGTTGGCTGTGCAGGATCTGATTGTTTTGCTGGGTCGGCAAGTGAGAAGTTTGAGGCAATATCCATGCTGGACCTTGAGACAAGCTCTTTAGGATTGGGTACTAGTGCTGGTGTGGCCAGTCTGGTGCAATCAGTATCATTTTTGGCTTCTCTTGTCTGACATTTAGGAGTACCCTGGGAAGGAGAGGCAGTGGAGGAAAGGCATATACTGTTAGATTTTTCCAGCTGAGTGATAGGGCGTCCACTTTCCATGCTTGCTTGTGATAAATCCTTGTGCAAAATCTCTGCAATTGGCAGTTGTGAGGGGAGGCAAATAGATCTATGTCTGGGCATCCCCATTTCCTTATTATCGTGCTGAAGACTTGTGGATCCAGTTTCCATTCGTAGGGATCCATGAGGTTTCTGCTTAGTACATCTGCCAGAGTATTTATTTTTCCTGGCAGGAATTGTGCTTGCAGGTGAACTTGAAAAGCCAATGCTGTGTCCCATAAGGTCATTGCTTGTCTGCAGAGGGGGTAGGAATGTGTATCTCCCTGCTTGTTTATGTACTACATGACCGTAGTGTTGTCTGTCTTTATCAGTATCTGTCCTGAATGAAGCAGGTCCTTGAAAGCTGTCATGGCATTTTGAACAGCTAGCATCTCTTTTTGATTGATGTGAAGATGCATCTGGTTTGCAGGCCATGTGCCCTGAATACATTTTCCTGCCATATGGGCCCCCCAGGCATAATCTGATGCATCCGTTGTCAGTGTCTGTCTGGCTGTGGGTAAACAGAATGGCAGACCCTTGTTGTGGTGACAGGCTTCTGCCCACCATCGAAACTCCTGTTGCAGGCAGGGAATGAGTGCAATTACTGTCTCCAGGCTGTGGCAATGCTGAGTCCAAACATCTTTTAGATACCATTGAATTTCCTCATATGCAGTCTGGCATATGGAATTAGTAGAATGCAGGATGCCATGAAACCCAAGGCCTGCAGGATTTTCCTTGCAGATAAGTGGGTTTTTGTTGCCAATTTCTTGAAGTAAGTAGTCAGTTGCTTTTGTTTGTCTGGTGTGAGATAAGCCATCTGGGCAGTTGTATTTAAGCTTGCACCCAGGAATATTATCTCTTGAGAGGGCACTAATTTTGATTTCTTTTCGTTTACTGTGTACCCCAGGCCAATTAGTAATTTTTTTACAAACGCCAGATGCTTTAGAAGTGTGTCTTTGTTCTCTGCTTGAATTAGGCAGTCGTCCAAGTAGGGATATATTTGAATTCCTCTTTGTCTGCAAAACACAATTACTGGTGCCAGGCATTTTGTGAAGACCCTGGGCGCAGTAGATAAGCCAAAGGGCAGTGCAGAGAATTGGTAATGCATTGAGCCAGCTATGAATCTGAGGTATCTTCTGCAAGAATGTCTGATTGGGGCATGCAGGTATGCCTCTTTTAGGTCCAAAGTTACGAGCCAAGCCTTCTTGCCCAGCATGGGCAGTAGCTGCTGTAGAATCAACATCTTGAATTTTGGAACTTCCAGAAACGTATTTAGTATAGACAGGTCCAGTATTGGTCTCCAGGTTTTGTCCTTTCTGGGTACTAGGAAAAGTCTGAAGTAAAATCCTTGCCCCTGCTCTTGTTGTGGTACTTGCTGAATGGCCCTCATGTCCATGAGGGCTGTAATTTGTTTTTGTGCCACTGCCCATTGATTGTGTGGCAGGTCTGGCATACCTTTTGACCTTGGTAGAGTGTGAAAATGGAACATGTAGCCTTGGGACACTATGTTCAGGACCCATTTGTCTTGGGTAACCATTTTCCAATTTGATGAAAAAAGTGTTAATTTTCCCCCTAAGGGGGCTGCCAAAAGAAAAGTGCTTGGATCTGGCAAAGGAAAGTCGTTGGGACTGTCTCCTGTAAGACTGTGATTTGTCCTTTCCACTTTTGGAGGTAGGAGCACCCCATTGTTTAGGCCTGTATGAGCCTTGGGGCTGAGATCTGCCTCTGGGATGCCTGTATCTGACTCTTTGTGGTCTGTCTGACACTGGAAAGGACCAATTTTTAGAAGGCCAGTTCCTGCTAAACCTGGGTGGCTGTACCTGTAAGAAATCCTTGACTGTCTGCATGGATTTTGCTTTATCCTCCATTTTTTTCAACACCTCTTCTGCTTTAGTACCAAACAAAGTATCATGCTGTAATGGTGCATCTAATAATTTTGCTTTAGCATGATCAGGAAGATTCTGTTCCTTTAACCAAGCATGCCTTCTAATAACAGAACCTGTAACAGCGGCCCTGCAAGAGGCCTCCAGTGAATCATAACCACATTGCAAAGTATGCTTTCCCACTTGTTCAGCTGCATGCAATAAATCCTGCAATTCCTTGTTCTCTGAACATTCAGTATTTGTCAACAATTTCTGTTTAAGCAGTGACATTAAGTATTGCTGATATTTAAGCATATGAAACTGACAATTTAAAGCCCTTACGGCCAAGGTAGCAGAAGTGTAGACTTTTTTCCCCCATCTGTCTAGAGCCCTAGAATCCCTATCAGAGGGGACAGGGTTTTTTGCAATGGAAGCTTTAACCCCTTTGGGACCCTGAGATGTAGTTTCTGGGTCAGCTGCGGGGTTTTTATATAGGAATTTATGAGAATCCGGGACCCTGTAGTATCTGTCTGGCTTAGCAGGTGCAGGGGGTAAAGAGTCAGGGGACAGGCTGGACTCTGAAAATACATTGTCTACAATGTCTAGAACAGGTGGAATAGCAAGGGGTCTGTGCTGAGGAAGAAGCAAGAAGTCTCTGAGCCTTTTCTTAGATTCAGAATAATCTTGGCTCTCCCAGTGGAAATGTTCCCTCGTGGTATGCAGGTTTCCCCAAAGGAATAATCCTCAGGAGGAGAGGCTGAAGGAATGGATTCTTCAGCATCAGAATCCTCATAGGGAAGCATGGAGTAATCCTGTTCAGAAGAGGAATCAGAGGAAACAGAAACCTGATCAGAAGAATCATACTCTGTCTCTTGCCTAGACCTCTTATCAGGAGGGGGATGGGAGCCCCTGATCAAAGTAATTAAGTCTTCGGCCATTTTGAGCATCTGTTTTTTAGGCATGGAAGTCTGAGTAGGAGAATGCTGTACTTGTTTCTTTGTCTTTAGAGCTGCTTTAGTCTTGGTCTTTGAAGCTGAAGATGGCTTAATATATAGTTGTGTAGGTCTGAAGACACCCTCAGAAGCCGATGCCTGCTCAGCGGCTCCAGACCCATCTGAGAGAATGATTTCCGAGTGTCCAATACCTTGAGTATCCAGAGGGCCAGTCAGCTCCACATGGTAATCGGAAGTGACCTGTGGCTCTGAGGTAGCGGGCGCCAGGGGCCGCAAAAGTGCCTCACTGGGAGCCGGTGAACCGGCGACTGGCCTAGCAGAGGCCTCTTCGTCGGTTTTGGACCTCGGATGCCTATCCTTTTCCTTGTCCTTGCATTTTTTGTAAACTCCGGTTGTCGGCTGTTCCGACAGCATTATATAATTAAATCTTCGGCCAAAGTAATGAAATGCAAAATCGAACTGACGCTTAATAGTGCATTGGTTAAATCTAGCACAAAACCGACAGCTAGCAATGTTGTGATCAGGGCCTAGGCAAGGAATACAGTAAGAGTGAAAATCCTTATGAGGTATTTGCTTCCCACAAGAAATACAATTGTTAACTTTTTCTGACATCGGTCTGGAGCAAGAAAAAAGTTTCCCCAATGGGGTACTTAGCTTTAATGAAGACTTCGGTTCTGAAATTCGGATTTGAAAATCTCAGGAGTCGGCCGACTGGCACGTGTGAACTGCTTTTGCTTCGGGCACCACGCGGCAAGAAAGACTGAAGAAAATGGCGTCGGCTGCATCTTTTATACCCCTGGTGCACTGATGTCAGGGAAGAGGTGACAGCAACTGACGCCGGACCTAGACTTTGGAATTCTGGCCGACTGAGGGTAGCCTGCCAGCAGGATAACCCAAGAGTAATGCCTGCAACAGTGAAACACGATGAACATCGTGTGATAAGCATTTGCATGTACATAGGGTATTACATTTATATAACTCATGGATGAGGCTGTGTGTGACATTTGGACCTTTAAATTACTGAGTTGCCAATAATAATGGCTGCAGACAGATGTCTAGCCAATAACAATAGAGATGTTTATGCAGTTTGTGTTTAATTTTCTAGATATTATCAACATCTGCAATCAAATGATCCCTATTTAACATTATGCCTTTACACTTGGGTATCCGTACTTTGTTTACAGTGATGCTTTCAACATGACAGGCTATGGCTGGCCTGACATAGGGGTAAGTGATTGCTTATATATATATATACTGTCAAATGTAAAGGGAAACCTGTAGATAGTATTTACATGCACCAACACTGCTTGCCTTTAAGTTCCATGCTTTAGAAAATAAAAGAGAGAACTTTATGCAGACTGCATTTAATTTTCTGGGAATTAAGGAAGTTTGTACTCAGATTTTCTACATTTAATGTTCTGGCTTTATATCTGCCTGTTCATTCTTACGTTGTGGTTTTCAGAGGTGCATGCTACGTGTGAGGTGATACGTGGCCAGACACTGGGATAAGTGACTACATGTGTATAATGATGTGAAATGTTATCATTAAATTCTAGTATGTTGAAATGTGAACCATATGAATAGACAAATAAGGGTGATGTGCAGAGCTGTAGTAACTACAGAGGGATTAAATTGATCAGTCACAGCATGAAGTTATGGGAAAGAGTAGTGGAAGCAAGGTTAAGAAGGGACGTGATAATTAGTGATCAGCAGTATGGTTTCATGCCGGGAAAGAGCACTACAGATGCGATCTTTGCTCTGAGAGTGTTGATGGAGAAGTACAAAGAATGTCAGAAGGAGTTGCATTGTGTTTTTGTAGACTTAGAGAAAGCATATGACAGGGTGCCTAGAGAGGAGTTGTGGTATTGTATGAGGAAGTCAGGAGTGTCAGAGAAGTATGTAAGAGTGGTACAGGATATGTACGAGGGTAGTGTGACAGCGGTGAGGTCTGCGGTGGGAGTGACGGATGCATTTAAAGTGGAGGTGGGGTTACATCAAGGATCAGCTCTGAGCCCTTTCTTATTTGCAATGGTGATGGATAGGTTGACAGACGAGATCAGACAGGAGTCCCCGTGGACTATGATGTTTGCAAATGGCATTGTGATCTGTAGTGAGAGTAGGGATCAGGTGGAGGAGACCCTGGAGAGATGGAGATATGCTCTAGAGAGAAGAGGAATGAAGGTCAGCAGGACTAAGACAGAATATATGTGTGTGAATGAGAGGGAGGATAGAGGAATGGTGAGGATGCAAGGAGTAGAGGTGGCAAAGGTGGATGAGTTTAAATACTTGGGGTCAGTAGTTCAGAGTAATGGTGAGTGTGGAAGAGAGGTGAAGAAGAGAGTACAGGCAGGATGGAGTGGAGAAGAGTGTCAGGAGTGATTTGTGACAGACGAGTACCTGTAAGAGTGAAAGGGAAGGTCTACAAGAGGGTAGTGAGACCAGCTATGTTATATGGGTTGGAGACAGTGGCATTGACAAAAAGGCAGGAGTTAGAGCTGGATGTGGCAGAGTTAAAGATGTTAAGATTTGCACTGGGTGTGATGAGGGTGGACATGATTAGGAATAAGTATATTAGAGGGTCAGCCCAGGTTGGAAGGTTTGGAGACAAAGCCAGAGAGGCAAGATTACATTGGTTTGGACATGTGCTGAGGAGGGATGCTGAGTATATTGGGAAAAAGATGCTAAGGATGAAGCTACCAGGTAATAGGAAAAGAGGAAGGCCTAAGATAAGGTGTATGGATGCGGTGAGAGAGGACATGCAGGTGGTTGGTGTGACAGAGCAAGATGCAGAGGAATGGAAGAAATGGAAACAGGTGTTCTGCTGTGGTGACCCCTAACGGGAACAGCCGAAAGAAGATGATGATGACGATGATGATGATGATGATGATAATGATGATGATGATGAATAGACAAATGTCATGAAATAAAACAGAGAAATGTATGTAGCTTGCACTTAATTGCATACGTATTGAGCAGAAGGCAGCTTTATACTATGTATATTACACATTTGCATTTTCACATTACATGTTTGAATTTACATTACACACATTATACGTTTGATGCCATAGTGGCCTGATTGAATCTATGTTATTCTTTCAGATGTTGATGTTTGCCTGTGCCCAGATGTAAGTGAATTTTTTGCAATCTAAGTATTTATTACTGATAAAATACATAAATAAAGTTCATACAATGTATGACCAAAATGAAAAAATGTTCTTCTGTTTTTAAGAACTTACAATGAACATGCTTAGGTTATACAATTTGCATTTTTCTTCCCTGCATGAACAAATGTTTAAGCAGTATAGCACCAGCACAGATGTTCATGGAGATTAAAATATGGGGAATGAAAGCTGCATATTAATAAACAGATGGACAGTTAATGAGTTATAGGTGCAAGAATTGGGCAATATAGTTTATGGTCAGTAAATAATACATTAAATGAAACTGTATTTAAGGGAACTGTTTTTGAAAGATTTAGTACTCACCATATGGCATTTGAATGGAGAATATATACTGCCACTTTTGCTAATGTAACAAGAAGGTGTTTATAGCATTTAACATTCTGGGGTTCCATGCTTTTTGAATGATTCCTCTTAATCCTGGTGGATTGATAAGGTGAGTTTTGGCATCTCAGATGACATGAGTGTGCAATTTGAAAGTATATACAAGTTGTAATTAAAGTGCTTTATTGACTGGATGAAATGTTTATAACAGTGATGTACTAAGAAAGACAGTAAAAAGAGATATTGGCTCTCCTTGACCCCTTGCTGGTGATGCTGACAGGTGATAGGGGTGATAAAATTGTCGAATAAAAAGGCATATTGAGGGGTGGTGGAATATAATAAATGATGACTTTGAATATGAACAGTGACAGGATGAATAGGATGGGTGCCAGTCCTTAATTATATGCTGAATACAGGACATAGTTATAAAGTGGCAATGACACATGAGGTTTGGTCCAATAACAGTTTCCTGCACGTGAGTGGAAGCAGATTGAAATGGATTATAGGCTGAGGAATAGCACATGGACATGCAGTACGTACTATCTTGTGGCAGCGTTATGGGCATGATCATCTGTTTGTGGGCAGATGGCTTTAAGTAGTGAGGTTTAGAGAGAACTGTGGCTAAACATGGAATAGAGCACACAGTACTAAGATGAGATGCATAAGAAGCACATACATGGTGGTCACAGTAACACAGGAGTAAGGTAATTTGAAAGAATGCAAGGTGGAAGGAGAAGTCAGATGCATCCAGCTTATAGCCTAAAACAATGACATGGATGGTTTATACACAAAATTAAATTAGATGTGTTATAGAGAAATGTATCCCAGGAAGAGTTGATAGTGATGTTCTGAAAATATTAAACACTTTAACATATATAAAATAAATGCTGTTGTCATGGCAAAATTATAGAACATAATGAGATTTGATTACACAAATGATAACTACTAAAAAGACTATAAAAATTTTACTTAAAAATGCTGTTACATCAGAATTTGTCTGTAATGACATTTGAGTATCATTGAAAACAAGGAAATGATCCAGCTGCTCTGTCAGGCTCATAAGCTTCCTTTTCATTGTATCAATCAAAATGACAGCAGCATGCTTTGTAATCATGTTAGATCGTAAGGGCAGCAGCATGCTTTGTAATCATGTTAGATCGTAAGGGCAGCAGCATGCTTTGTAATCATGTTAGATCGTAAGGGCAGCAGCATGCTTTGTAATCATGTTAGATCGTAAGGGCAGCAGCATCCTTTGTAATCATGTTAGATCGTAAGGGCAGCAGCATCCTTTGTAATCATGTTAGGTCGTAAGGGCAGCAGCATGCTTTGTAATCATGTTAGGTCGTAAGGGCAGCAGCATGCTTTGTAATTACCATTAGATCGTAAGGGCAGCAGCATCCTTTGTAATCATGTTAGGTCGTAAGGGCAGCAGCATGCTTTGTAATCCTGTTAGGTCGTAAGGGCAGCAGTGTGCTTTGTAATTACCATTAGATCGTAAGGGCAGCAGCGTGCTTTGTAATCATGTTAGATCGTAAGGGCAGCAACGTGCTTTGTAATCATGTTAGATCGTAAGGGGCAGTAACGTGCTTTGTAATCATGTTAGATCGTAAGGGCAGCAGTGTGCTTTGTAATCATGTTAGATCATAAGGGCAGCAGTGTGCTTTGTAATCATGTTAGATCATAAGGGCAGCAGTGTGCTTTGTAATCAGGTTATAATGTAAGGGCAGCAACGTGCTTTGTAATCATGTTAGATCGTAAGGGCAGCAGCATCCTTTGTAATCCTGTTAGGTCGTAAGGGCAGCAATGTGCTTTGTAATTACCATTAGATCGTAAGAGCAGTAGCGTGCTTTGTAATCATGTTAGATCGTAAGGGCAGTAACGTGCTTTGTAATCATGTTAGATCATAAGGGCAGCAGTGTGCTTTGTAATCATGTTAGATCATAAGGGCAGCAGTGTGCTTTGTAATCAGGTTATAATATAAGGGCAGCAACGTGCTTTGTAATCATGTTAGATCATAAGGGCAGCAGCGCACTTTGTAATCGTGTTAGATCGTAAGGGCTACAACAGGTCAGTACAAGCATTACAAAAACTGTTGAGAGTTATACTAAGCAAGTCTCTGAATGGAAAAAAAGGATGGGGCATCAGATCTGCACAGAAAATGCACTCGTCATACCTGAACTGCTACCCTAAAGTATCAACAATACCTCTAACAATAAGCAACAAATCAGCTACTTACAACAAGCAAAGAAGAGTTATGGAGAACAGGCACAAAACATGCCACAACACAAAATAAAGCTGCTCCTTGCATATTTAGTTTATACTTTTATCCAAAACAGGAACAGTCCACCTGTAGAATATTTTCTGAAGCCCTATGCCATCCACCAAAACCAATACAATCAGTAAATGTTAAGTATACATTACTGTTTCTGATATTTTAGCATATTTTTGTATTAGGTTTGCCACGTATGGACAGCTTGTTTCATGCTGCAATCCAGCCCTCACCTTCTATGGTCAAAAGAGTTAAATAAAATAATTTATCTCCATCTGGCAAGTTCTGAGAAATAAATATTTTTGCAATGATTGTCCACTCCTCCATAAATCTACAAAGTATCTTCTAATGCAGTATGTGGCATATCTTACTTCATATATATATATATATATATATATATATATATATATATATACACACACACACACACATATACAATTAGCAAAGAAAATGTTTCTTTCTGCACAAAGGTTACTTAAAGCTGGCCCCTAAGACAATGAAGTCACTTGACAAAGTGAGCCTTGCTGCAGTTGCAGCCCAGTATCAACCCACACACAGCATGGGATAGGCAGTGCTTATAAACACTATGCAGGACAATAAGGAAAAGTCCCATTTCACCACATGCAATGGAGATGTAATCCAGGCAAGAATACATTTTGTTTATCTTACTGCCAAACCAGATTTTGGAATGTGAAGTAGTTTTAGAAAGTATTCAGGAGCAGTTACAGTAGTAGTAAGGTAGTCCCCCTCAAACTACCCCAGTATAAGGCACTCTTGACTTAAAGGATGTTACCCTAAAAAACTTTACCTGCTACAAGTCTTTGAAGTCCAGCCTGCAATTTGAATAAGGTTAATACCATAACATGTACTAGTACCTTAACACTCTACCTATGTACTGTTTCATGCTGCCCTGGGTCTAAAGTCACCTCTAGGCTCCCTCCATATTGTATAATCTAGCTAGATTTTCCCCGTGGATCTTACCTCTTTAACCTACAATTCTACCCTGCACACAGTAATTTCATCCGGCTCCACTGTACATAGCCCATAAATATATAGCCTGCAGCTCTTAATTAATCTCTGCAAGGGGACAATCTATAGCTTAAAAATAGCCCATAAATTTGGTGTAAAACTAAACCAGTAACATACAACCAAAAAGATACATTTGGAGTGAAATTAAACTAGTACAATACAGCCAAAAAGATACATTCGGTATAAACAGAAACAAGTGAAAAGATACATTTGGCGTACAAAGAAAAGAAACAAGTAAGCCCAGGGATATAATTGGAGTTAGTGTTAGCCCCGCTGCACTCACCTCCCTGCCCCCTATTACCACCCACCCCCACTAGTGCTACATTTCAACTAAACTTAGCCACTCACCTCATGCTAACCACCAATCACTGAATCTGCCCCTCCCCTATACCCATTTCCTTCTCTTCCACTATTCCATATCCTGTAAAGCACAGTCTTCCATCTAACTACCTTACAATCACAAACAACAAATCTCATCATGCACCACACCCACCCCATCCCAAGCAGATCTCTCACTCATGACCAAACCCAACCAAACCATGCCCAAACTACCCAAACCCACATACATACACCTCTTACTATTGCTCCTAGGTGTATCCACCCTCCCACTGCTAACTTCTATCACCAACCACCATAAACAACTTAATTTCATCCACATACCAAGAAAAACTACTTCCACTGACATTATTACAACACACCCTTTTACTCAGCTAGTCCCATATCACTATCAAACCTTCTTTATTCACCACTATGTACACAGATTACAGCCATCACACTACCAGTCTCAAACAACTATAAAGAACTTTAAGACCTAAACAAACTACTCAAAAGTACAGTTTTGTACCTACCATAAACGTAGATGTTCGAGGATCCACATTGCTGCAGTCCTAACTATTGGGGTAGTCCGCTGTCCAGTCGGCCCGAATACCAAAGTATATGGCTGACGTCGGTCAGGGCGCATTAGACTGACGTCAGTACGTCAGGGTACTAATGCGCATGACCGACGTCATATCCTCAGTCTTTTCTTGCCCCAGATGTCAGAAGACCCTGAAAAGATAAGGCCAAAAGCCAAAAACTCCCAATATACCTGCACCAAAATAAATGTACAATATATACAAAAATAGCAGAATATAACCTCACCTACACAACCACCCCTAAACACAGAGGGGAAGGAGGGAGGGTAAATTGGACTGCAGCAATGTGGATCCTCGAACATCTACATTTATGGTAGGTACAAAACTGTACTATGTTCTTCATTCCACATTGCTGCAGTCCTAACTATTGGGTAGAATCCCAAAGCAGAGGTAAGGGAGGCTGGCAAATCATAAGGAAGCAGGAACTGACAACATGCCTTGCAAAATAGCTGTGGCAAAACCAGCCCTAGACTTAGAGTAGAGAGGAAGGTGATAATGCTTAGAGAAAGTATGCACTGAACTCCAAGTAGCTGCCTCCAAAATATCCTTAGTTGCCACCCCTTAGAAATGCTGTGGAAGTGGCAGTAGCCCTAGTGGAATGAGGCCTAATCCCAGCTGGAATCTCCTTGCCATGATGGGAATAACAAAATGAAATGCAACACCCAATCCACCTAGAAATAGTTTGTTTTGATACAGGCTTGCCCTTTGAACTCAAAGCAAAAGAAACAAACAACTGCTGAGACTGCCTAAAATCCTTAGTCCTGCTCAAATAATAACGAATTGCCTGTGTACATCTAAAGTGTGCAAAATCTTTTCCCCTTTATTTTGGGGATCTGCATAAAAGTAGGCAAATGAATAGTTTGGTTTAAAGCCACACTAGAAACCACCTTAGGCATAAAGGAAGGGTTAGTACGTAAGATACCCTATCCTTATGAAAATCAAAAAGGCTCCACTGCCATAAGGGCCTGCAACTCAGAAACCCTTCTTGCAGAAGTAATGGCCAACAAAAAGCAGTCTTCCATGACAAGTATTTCAATTCAGCAGTAGCTGAGGCTCAAAAGGTTGTAGAGTAAGTTTCTCCAACACAAAATTGAGATCCCAAGCAAGAGTAGGAGCTCTACGTGGGGGTCTTATATTCTTTGCCCCTCTAAGAAATTGCTTGAACAAAGGATGCGAAAACAATGGTGGGTCACAATCATAGTGAGCTGAAATTGCTGCAGCATGAATCTTAATGGAAGAGAAAGACAAACCTTTGTCCAGTAACTCAGTAAGATATTGAAGAGCCACACTCAAATTTGGCTCAGAAATCTCCAAATTGTTTGCTGCACTCCAAAATAAAAATCTCTTCCATTTTTCTGCGTACACTTTCCTTGTACTAGGTCTCCTGGCTTCCATAATCACATTTAAAACTTGCTGAGGAAGTTGAGACCTACTGTCCTTCAAAACAGAATATGCCAGGCTGTTAGATGAAGAGAGTGAAGCTTGACATTGAGCAGGTGACCGCTCTCTGAGACAACAGGTGTGGAATCAAGGGTAAAGGCCATGGAGGCTTCCTTACCAGACTCCTCAGTAATGGGTACCAGTGCTGCCGAGGCCAATCTGGAGCTAGTAAAATCATCCTTGGCTTGTCTTGTCTGACCTTTAGAAGCACCTTTGGAAGAAGAGGCAGAGGTGGAAACGCATACACATGAAGATTTTTCCAACTGAAAGAAAGAGCATCCACTCTCCAAGCTGTGTGATGAAACCTCTTTGTGCAAAAGTTTGGCAGCTGGTGGTTTAGTTGAGAAGCGAACAGATCTATGTCTGGAGTTCCCCATGACACTGTCAATTTTTGAAATACATGAAGATCCAGTTTCCACCGTGGGGATCCATGATTTGTCTGCTTAACACATCTGCTAAGGAGTTCTGTGCTCCCGGCAGAAACCTTGCCTGAAGAGTTAGTTGCAAGCTGAGCGCAGTCTCCCATAAAATCATTGCTTGCCTGCACAATGGGTAAGAATGTGTTCCCCCTTGTTTGTTGATGTACCACATGACAGTAGTGTTGTCTGTTAGAATCAACACCTGCCCTGGAAGAAGTAATTCCTTGAAAGCCATTAATGCAAACTGACTGCTAACATCTCCTTCATGTTGATATGTAGATGCTGTAGTCTGGCAGGCCACTTGTCTTGTATCCACTTTCCATTTAGATGAGCTCCCAAGCAATGTCTGAGGCATCTGTCGTTAGAATCTGACTCGCCTCTGGCCGGGTCACAGAGAGTCCCTTGTTTAGGTGACATTCCTGAGCCCACCACAAAAATTCCTTTTGAATGCAAGGTATTATTTGAATGACAGTGTCCAAATCCTGGCAGTGCTGTGTCCATACATTTTTGAGATACCATTGCAGCTTCCTCATATGCAGTTTGGCATTGGGAAGCACCAGAATACAAGATGCCATGAACCCTAAGGCTTGAAGGACTGTCCTTGCAGTCAGCCCGGACTGAAGAGATAGTTGATGGAAGTAACTTGAAAGATTCTTTTGTTTGTCCGGGGTTAAAAAGGCCATCTGGGCTGCTGTATTCAGTCTCACACCCAGAAAGCACATGTCTTGAGAGGGTACTAGACTGGACTTTATTCCGCTCCCAGAATACCCTACGCAACTTAGCACAGCTATGACATATTCCAAATGCTGTAGACGGTCTTCCTTTTCTTGAGCCAGAATCAGGCAGTCGTCCCAAGTAAGGATAGATTTGAATTCCTTTTAGCCTGAAGTAAGCTATCACTGGAGCCAGAACCTTGTGAATACTCTGGGCAGTAGATAAGCCAAAGGGCAATGCAGAGAACTGATAATGAGAATTTCCAGCTCGAAAACGCAGATACTTCCTGCAACTTAGTCTTATTGGCACATGAAGGTAAGCTTCCTTTAGATCTAAAGTTACCATCCAGTGATCTTTGCCCAGCAGAGGTAAAAGTTGTTGTAACGTCAACATTTTGAACTTGGGAATGTCCAGATAAGTGTTGAGGATAGATAAATCCAAAATTGGTCTCCACGTGTTCCCCTTCTTTGGTACTAGGAACAGGCGAGAATAAAATCCTAGGCCCCTTTCTGGCACAGGAACTGGCTGAATGGCCCCTATTTGGAGTAACAGAGAAATCTGCTTGTGAGCCTCTTGTCTTTGTAGAGGAGGAATGTCTGGCATGCCTTTGAAAGGAGGCAAGGTATGGAAATAAAACCTGTAACCATTGTGAATGATATCCAGAACCCATCTGTCTTGGGTAATTAAATCCCAATTTTCTTTGAAAAGAGACAGCCTTCCTCCCAACGGTGCTGCCAGGCGAGAATGAACTGGCAGCTGAAAAGGCAGGTCATTGGGTCTGCTTACGAAAGGACTGACCCCTGCCCTCACCAGAAGTCTGAGCAGGGGAACTCCCTGTCCTAGGCCTAAAAGAACCCTGAGCTCTGCCCTACCATGTCTAGACCCACCCCTAGACTGGGAATCATAAGCAGGATAAGTCCATCCCTTAGTAGGCCAATTTCTACTAAACTTCGGAGGCTGCACCTGCAAAAAATCTTTAACAGTTTGCATAGACTTAGCCTTGTCCTCCATTTTCTTCAAAACTGCTTCCACAGGCGAACCAAACAACACATCAGACTGTAAAGGAGCATCCAAAATCCTTGTCTTAACATGCTCAGCTAAATTCTGATCTCTCAACCAGGCGTGCCTACGAAGAACAGAACCAGTGGCAGCCACCCTGGAGGAGGCCTGCACAGCATCAAAACCACACTGCAAGGAATGTTTACCCACCTGTTCAGACACATGAACTAAATCCTGCAACTCTTTACACTCAATTCCTTCGGCCAGAGCATCCACCTTAGATTTCAACTGTGAAAGAAGATAATTCTGATATTTTAACATGTGAAACTGACAATTCAACGCCCTCATGGCTAAAGTGGAAGAAGTATACACTTTCTTTCCCCATCTATCCAAAGCCCTTGCCTCTTTATCAGGAGGGACAGGATTTTTACAACTGAGGCCTTCACACCTTTAGGCCCCTGAGAGACAGTTTCCGGGTCTGCCCTAGGACTCTTAAAAAGATACTTATGAGCTTCAGGCACCCTATAATACCTATCCGGTTTAAATGGGGCAGGAGGCAAAGAATCAGGATTCAGGGAAGCCTCTGCAAACACATCTTCCACCACATTCAAAACAGGAGGTATAGCTAAAGGCCTATGCTGGGGTAAAACAAGAATTCCCTAAGCCTTTTCCTGAATCAGAGAAATCTTGACCTTCCCATTTAAAATGCTCCCTCATGGAATGCAG
Organism: Protopterus annectens; assembly: GCF_019279795.1. NCBI lineage: Eukaryota > Metazoa > Chordata > Ceratodontiformes > Protopteridae > Protopterus > Protopterus annectens. The sequence continues at coordinate 346,547,871 of NC_056732.1, forward strand.
AGTCTCTGAAAATGAAAAACCCTCAGGAGGAGAAGCAGAAGGAGTAGAATCATCCACATCAGAATCAGAATAAGGAGGGTACTCCTGCAAGTCTTCAGTCAAGACCAAGCCTCGAGCATTGCTCAAAACTCTCAAACTCAGGTTCCACCCTAGGCCTCTTATCAGGAGGGGTATAGAACCCTTATCATAGTAATCAAATCCTCTGCCATTTTAAGCATATGTTTCTTAGGCAAAGACCCTGAAGCACTAGGAGAAACCCCACCGAAGCTAAACTTGGCCTGCCCTCAAAGAAGCCTTGGAAACAGAAGGGGAGGCTCTAACCACCTTAGGAAGAGAGGAAGAACAGCCACCCGAGAAGCCCCTCAGCCTGGCCTACTTCCTGAGAGGATACGTCCTGTAACAGTACATTCTCTCCCTCAGACTCCATAGAAACACCCGGTAAAACCTCCGCTCCACTGAGTTTCTAAAGAACCGACGCCTGGGACTGTCGGTTCCTCCACTCTAGGCTTTGCTGCTTTATCCTCATGCTTTTTAGTCGAAGTCAAGCCGGAGCATCCGACGGCATTTTATAATTACAACGCTTCCCAAACACTAACCTGGCACAGTCTAACCTTCTTAATAGTGCGCTTGTTAAATCTAGCACAAGAGCGCATCCAACAACGCCGTGCTCAGGCCCTAAACAAGGTATACACAAAGTATGGTAATCCCTATGAGGTATCTGTTTCCCACAAGAAATACAGTTATTCACTTTTTCTGACATCCGTTAAATACTGAGGCAAGAAAAACAAAATATTCCCAACGGGTACTTAGCCAACTTTGATTCGGTCTGAAACTCTGACTTCAGAAACTTTTCAGAACGCCAACCTGCACCGCAAAATTGCTTCTGCATCGGACCATGCGGCAAAAAGACTGAGGATATGACGCCGGTCATGCGCATTAGTACCCTGACGTACTGACGTCAGTCTAATGCGCCCTGACCGACGTCAGCCATATACTTTGGTATTCGGGCCGACTGGACAGCGGACTACCCCAATAGTTAGGACTGCAGCAATGTGGAATGAAGAACATCTCTGTTTTTGCCACAGAACCCAACTCATCAGCTGCAGTGATATACACCCAAACCCAGATCCACAAAATTTAGGAGCCCCAACCCTCAACCTGAATGGTACCCTACTCCACCGAGACAAATCCACGCTCTTCATTTTAAATTTAAATGTCAGAAGTATACTAAACAAGGTCCACAACCTTCATGCACTACTCTCCTTTTTTATCAACCTGAGGTAGTCATACTAACAGAGACTTGGCTTAAACCAGACAACCACAACAATGAAATCACTCCACCAGGTTACAATATAATTCGTAGTGATAGAATAGTTACAAAAGGGGGGGTGTTGCTATAGTGTATAAATCTCACCTCATCCTTGAGAAAGTAGACATAACAACCCCAGACCTCGATAAAGATGAACTCACTCTAACAAAACTAAAACTTAATGATAGTAAACACATCAACATCATAGGATGCTACAGCCCTCCAGGCAACAATATCCCCATTACAGAAAAACTCCTATAATGGATATCTAACTCCTCCCCAAAGTAAAAGAATACGACACCTAAGACAATGAAGTCACTTGGCAAAGTGAGCCTTGCTGCAGTTGCAGCCCAGTATCATCACACACACAGCATGGGATAGGCAGTGCTTATAAACACTATGCAGGACAATAAGGAAAAGTCCCATTTCACCACATGCAATGGAGATGTAATCCAGGCAAGAATACATTTTGTTTATCTTACTGGCAAACCAGATTTTGGAATGTGAAGTAGTTTTAGAAAGTATTCAGGAGCAGTTACAGTAGTAGTAAGGTAGTCCCCCTCAAACTACCCCAGTATAAGACACTCTTGACTTAAAGAACGTTACCCTAAAAAACTTTACCTGCTACAAGTCTTTGAAGTCCAACCTGCAATTTGAATAAGGTTAATACCATAACATGTACTAGTACCTTAACACTCTACCTATGTACTGTTTCATACTGCCCTGGGTCTAAAGGCACCTCTAGGCTCCCTCCATATTGTATAACCTAGCTAGATTTTCCCCATGGATCTTACCTCTTTAACCTACAATTCTACCCTGCACACAATAATTTCATCCAGCTCCACTGTACATAGCCCATAAAATATAGCCTGCAGCTCTTAATTAATCTCTGCAAGGGGACAATCTATAGCTTAAAAATAGCTCATAAATTTGGTGTAAAACTAAACCAGTAACATACAACCAAAAAGATACATTTGGAGTGAAATTAAACTAGTACAATACAGCCAAAAAGATACATTTGGTGTAAACAGAAACAAGTGAAAAGATACATTTGGCGTACAAAGAAAAGAAACAAGTAAGCCCAGGGATATAATTGGAGTTAGTGTTAGCCCCGCTGCACTCACCTCCCTGCCCCCTATTACCACCTGCCCCCACTAGTGTTACATTTCAACTAAACTTAGCCACGCCCATCATGCTAACCACCAATCTCTGAATCTGCCCCACCCCTGTACCCATTTCCTTCTCTTCCACTGTTCCATATCCTGTAAAGCAGTCTTCCATCTAACTACCTTACAATCACAAACAACACCTCTCATCATCCACCACACCCACCCACCCTATCCCAAGCAGTTCTCTCACTCATGACCAAACCAAACCATGCCCAAACTACCCAAACCCACATACATACATACACCTCTTACTATTGCTCCGAGGTGTACCCACACTCCCACTGCTAACTTCTATCACCAACCACCAAAAACAACTTAATTTTATCCACATACCAAGTAAAACTACTTCCACTGACATTATTACAACACACCCTTTTACTCAACTAGTCCCATATCACTACCAAACCTTCTTTATTCGCCACTATGCACACAGATCACAGCCATCACACTACCAGTCTCAAACAACTATAAAGAACTTTAAGACCCTAAACAAACTACTCAAACTCTATTTTTACCACAGAACACAACTCATTAACTGCAGTGATATACACCCAAACCCAGGTCCACAAAATTTAGGAGCCCCAACCCTCAACCTGAATGATACCCTACTCCACCGAGACAAATCCATGCTCTTCATTTTAAATTTAAATATCAGAAGTATACTAAACAAAGTCCATGACCTTCATGCACTACTCACCTTTTATCAACATGAGATAGTCATACTAACAGAGCCTTGGCTTAAATCAGGCAACCACAACAATGAAGTCACTCCACCACGTTACAATATAATTTGTAGTGATAGAATAGTTACAAAAGGGGGGGGGGGTTGCTATAGTGTATAAATATCACCTCATCCTTGAGAAAATAGACATAACAACCCCAGACCTCGATAAAGATGAACTCACTCTAACAAAACTAAAACTTAATGATAGTAAACACATCAACATCATAGGATGCTACAGCCCTCCAGGCAACAATATCCCCATTACAGAAAAACTCCTATAATGGATATCTAACTCCCTCCCCCAGGAAAGCATAGTGTTAGGAGACCTTAATACAGATTGGCAAAACTGTTCCAGTCATAACCCCATCTCCCATATTAACCTACATGTCCTAACCCAACTCATCACTTCCCCCACAAGAACAGACAAGAGAACCAAACACCAATCCGCTCTAGACTGGATACTCGTATCCCACTCATCATTTATATCCCTAGCAGGGTGTCTACCAGACACCCTGAGTGACCACCAAGCCACATTCTTACTCAGATCAAAATCACCACAACTGACCCAAATATCTATGTGCCTAATTAGAAACAAAAAACACTTTAACCACTCCAACTTTATAAACTACCTAAAATGTGTAACTGGACTCCCCTAACAAACCTTCATCTTGATGAAGCTGTACTATATTTCAATTCTACCTTCTTAAACACCCTTAACCATCACACCCCCTCCAGAACAACAAGAATTAAAACTAAATATGCCCCCCTGGTTAACCCCAGACACAAAATCCCTCCTCAAAAAAAGAAACAAGGCCTGGACCAACTACCTCAAAAGTAAATCCCAATTGAACAAACAAATGCATTGAACTACGTAACAAAGCCAACTCACCAAAACAGACAAAATATCTTACTACCAAATGTTACAGGATAAGCACAGGAACAACCCACAAAAATTTTGGGCAGTAATTAACTCTATTCTACAACCAAGTAAAACAACTACCCCAACCCCAAAAATAGATAACAACCAAGAAGACATCCCCACTCAATTTAATAAATACTTTACAGAAACCATCCAGACCCTTGCAAACAACCAGCCCTATGCCAACATCCACAACCCTGCAAATCCACCCCCACCCCCAACCAACAATTGCCCCAAGTTCAGCTTCCATCCAGAACCAACCAAATCCATTGAAAAACTACTTCACAAGCTCAAACAACATCTCTAGCTGCAAATAAATTACCCGCTGAATACCTCCACCTGGCCATATCATATCCTGTCTCCATCCTAATTAACAGATCCATCTGCGAGTGTATAGTACCCAAGCTATGGAAAATATCACATATCATCCCTCTACATAAAGGGGGAACCTCCCAGGAACTCAATAATTACTGCCCTATAGCCATACTACCCCCTTTATCTAAAATTTTATAGAGGGTAATACACAAGCAACTAATGAAATATCTCCTAGAAAATAATCTAATAGCAACACAACAACATAGCTTTAAACCCTTCCATTGCACCACCACCGCACTAACAGAATTCACTAACATTGTCAGTGCTCACAGAAACAACGGACTCCTTGTATCTACCACCTTCCTTGACTTGTCCAAAGCATTCATTATGGTTAACCACAATAAACTCCTTCTTTCACTAGCAACTCTAAACCTTACCACACCTGCCATCTCCTGGTTCATAAACTACCCAGAGGGAAGGAAATAAGCTGTTATGTGGCAAAACCAACTCTCCCCCTCCCTTCCAGTCTCCCTAGCAGTACCCCAAGGCTCCTTCCTGGGGGGCACTTCTTTTTACCCTCTTTACCAATTAGCTCCCAAACAGTATTCCTAAAGCCTCAATAGTGCAATATGCAGATGATACCACCATAATATGCGCAACCAAATCAATTGACATCCTTCACTCCCTAACACAAGAATGCTATTCCCTAGTAGAAACTTGGATTACAAACCAAAGGCTCATTCTGAACCCAAGTAAAACAAAGCTAGTACTCTTTAGCTCCCACAGAGCCACACCTCCCACTGATTCTTTCTTCATCTCCTCCTTTAACAAGACCACAATCACCCCCATAGATCATACCAAACTCTTAGGGGTTGAAATAAATAATCACCTTAGATTTGCCCTACATATTTCTATAACCATAAAAAAGTGGGTCTATATTATAAGCACGAAAGATCTTTTCAGCAAATACGAAAACAGTGACACATATTTTCCCAAATGCCCTAAACCGCGAAATTCAAAATCTCGAATCATCATAGTTGGCCAACTCCACCGCCCGCTACATACTGCCTACCCAAACAGTAAATAAACCACATACATACACTAAACAAAACCCTACTTCTAACCCTACACTAAATCTTGCATACATTACTATCTATGCACTTACCTTAACCGGCACCCTAACCCTAAGATCCGTAACTATCGCACACTTACCTTAAGGAGCTATACAGCAGAAGGGCCAACTATGATGATTCGACATTTCAAATTTCATGCTTCAGGACGATCTGCGCTTTCGCGGTTCGCTGAATACGTGTCAACGTTTCCATATTCGCGTAAGTGGACCTTCGTGGTTCTAATAGGGAACCAAAAAAGTACATAAAACACTTGGCCTACTGTATCGCAATAAAAAATTCCTCACTGACCACACCAAAACTACAATAGCGAGAACTCACCTACTATCCACCCTACTTTATGCCTCCCCCGTGCTTACAAATATTCGCAAATCTGACCTAAACAAACTTGATAGTTGTCATAATGAGATAGCCAAATTCGCTACAACCTCTCCCATCAGAACACATCACTGTAAATGCCTAAAAAAACTCAATTGGCTAGAACTACCACTACTACTTCAACTCAATCAACTATCACTAGCCCACAAAATAATACATAACTCTGATAACACCCCAGCCCTACAAAATCTTTTGCAACCCTATACAACCCCCAGGCTCTTGAGGTCTAGCACACAAAACCTCCTCAAAGTAACCAAATATAACAATGAAGCTGGTAAGTCTGTCTACAGACACTGTATAGCAAAAACCTGGAACTCCCTTCCTGCCCACATAACTGACAACAAATCCCCATCACAGTTCAGGAAACTTGTTAAAACTCACTTTTTGAATAATCGACTGTGCTCCTGTATCCCCCCCGGCTAATGTCTCATTAGAACACTGTACCTAACTTAAGTGACTCTGCTAAGCCAACCAATCATAGTACTGTACCCACTTAGGCCTGTTAATCTACTGCTCATCCCATCTCTCCAGAAGTTAGGGAAAACTACCCTAGCAATGTTGTGCTTTCCATAAGCAACTAAAACCAGGAGAAGACATACTGTAAATCAATTTGTTATCCTTCTTAAATCAATTTGTTATCCTTCTCAACTATAGCGAGCATAATCTGCTCTCTCAGAGCCCTATTCTACATCTCTCTGCTTTTACTCTGATAGTAAATCTATCACAGGAATCCTAAACTTAGGAATATCTTCTAAAATGTAATATTATATTGTAGAGAACAAATGTATCCTCTCTGTTAGTTAATATGTATGTCAAAGTCTCTTCTATGGAAATTGTATGTCAAAAGTCTGTCCTTAAAACTATGTTTTGTAAAAAATTGTTCTCTTGGAGTTTTTCTCCCCGGGCCTCCACTGAAAATGGACTTGTAATCCAGTTAGACTCTCCCGGTCAACAAATGTAAAATAAAATAAATAAATATGTAGTAGCGGTGACCGCAGAGTTAAAAAGGATGTAGGAAATGCTGTAGTGCAAGTAGAAACAATTACTGATAAAGGTGGCCCTGGGGGTAGTTGTGGGGTTACAGACAACAGCTTTAAAATGTCGTTGCATTGCCATGATGTTCTTACAGCTCCTGTGATTAACAGATGGCAGTACTTTATTATATAATTCTAAAGGGGAAGGGTGCTTTATAAACCCCTTAAGAAAAATATGAGAAGTAATAATAAGTGAAAGTTATGAAAAAGAAAAAGAGGACTTAGAGAAGCAAGGTGAAGAAAAACAGAATGAAGCTTCATCAAAATGTGATATGGGTACAAAGGCATAGCTGAAATGTATGACTGAGCAAGGATCTGTGGCATATAAGGTTATCACCTGTACTGATTTTTGCTAGACAGCTTTTATCTGAACAGTTCCATCTGTACTGACGATGCATGTTCTGCAAACAGTGCATCAAATTATGTGACTACAAGTAAAATATTATAATAGAATACAAAACACCAGAAATAACTGAGAGTCTATAATGGTGACGTTTGATGCTGATAGTAAATTATAATTGGCCATGTACATCAGTTGAATTTGTGGACTGTATTCTAAAACATAACACTTTAGTAAGACATCTTACTTTCAATACATGAATGTTCTAAAAACAGGTAAGAACTGTGGTTGCTGGATTTCCTAGGAATTTATAATGCAAGACGATTTCAGCCACGACTTCAACTTTTTCATTTAGTATTTAACTTATTTCCATTTTGATGCTGCTTACTGAATTTGTGCTATAATGGTTCATGCAGTGCATAGTAAAATACTTTTAAACACCATCTATCCCAGAAACATGCCACATCAACTATGAGGTAGAGGGATTACTGAAGAACTTCATCCCAAATTACACAACTAAATATATGAATTTAAATAAAGTTATATTTTAGAAAGCATTTAATGACTGCACATATCTATGTGCACAGTTGCACAAAGAAATGTCCTTACAACATGTTAAAAAAAATCAGGAAAATGAAAGTATACAGATATTAAAACAGTGCAGTACAATTTGAATGTATAAAAATGCAAACTATATGAAACAACCAAATGTGTCTAATTTGTATTCAACAAAATAAAATTCCAGCTCTCTGTGTAATGTAGGAGCTAAGACTAATAGTTTTAATAGGACACGATGACAGTGAAAAAAAGGTCCACTAACCATAGTTTGTTTCTAAATAATCATAATGATAATCATACAGTGGGATTCAATAAAGCCTACATGGTTGTTTTCCACCATGTGCGTGTTGCAGCCAGGAAAGTTGTAGATTCAGTAAGCACTGTGTAGAGGTGCACACCACCACGCAAACAAGGTAAACACCATGTCATGCTAATTACAGCATAAGCAGCTGAACTGAATACTAATTATCCAATCCAACATGGTTTAGCTATTCAACAAGCTATAAAGCATAAGGGCAGGCTGCATGCTAGTTTTTCCTGCGCATTCCAAAACTTTTGGAATACAGACACAGAAAAGAGTCTCCACGAACAGAATGTTAGAGACTGCTGCTGCTTTAATTTATTTGTATGTGCTACAGGATGAAGCTAATGCTGCTGCTACTGCTGATAGGCTTAGGCTGAGAAGGAGAAGAGTTTTTAGTCCCCATTTAACTTTTCACAGCCTACATGATGTGGAAATTGTGGAGCACTACAGGGTGGACAGGCACACACCACAGGAACTCTGTGACCTCTGCCATCCTCAACTCAGAGCCAAAGCCAACCAAGGGGAAACCATTCCACTGGAGACAAAGGTATGTGTAACTCTTAGAATTGTAGCTATAGGTACCTTTCAGTGACCAACAGGGGACATGCTGGGACTGTCACAGACATCAGCATCCAGGATCCTCCACCAGTTCCTGAATGCTATGTTCCAAAATGTCAGTGACCATGCATATTTTCCCCAAAGTTCCGGGGAGAGGGACAGAAATATGCAGGAGTTCTAACATGTAGCACACTCCCCTGAAGTACTGGATGCCATAGATTGCACACATGTAGAAATTAAGGCACCACCCCGGGAAAAGGGTAGGCTCTACATTAACAGAAAGGCTACCACTCTGTCTTCTGCCAAGTCATGTGTAATGCCAAGGGAATCATCTTCAACAAGTGTGCTGGCAACCCTGGCAGTTACCACAACTCACATATCTGGCACACCTCCCAACTGTACCAGATGTTTGCTTGGGGGGGGTATCCCACAGGAGCATTTACTGGGGGGATGCAGGCTATCCATTGGAACCATGGCTGATGACACCCATCAGAAATGCACACACATCCATGGAAGAATGCCACAGTGAGGCCCACACTAAAAAAATATATATCATAGAGTATGTGTTGGGCTGTTGAAGTCATTGTTCTTGTGCTTTACATCTGGGGATCCCTGCAGTACAATCCACAGACATGTTCAGAAATATTCACAGTATGTGCCATGCTACACAACATAATCCTGAGAAAACTGCTTCAGCAGGATCAGCAAGGGGAAGGGACACATGCCCACCACCAACGCCAAACTCACCACAGCCACAGGCAGATGAGGAGTCACAGGGAGAACCACCAGCTGCTGTGGGTGTAGGCAGACATAGGCCCATTTACTCCCCATCTAGGGGCCTAAAACCTTCCTCCTACTCACATACATAGAGTAACAACTGATACCAGGCAACATACACAATATTCACCTTCCCATGTATTGGCTGTGTAATGCTTGCATCAGAAAGAGTCAACCCTGAACTAAAACTGTGTCAACTGCTGCATTTACAAAGTAAGTCCTGAACCTGGAGTGTATTGTTTAGTAATATGACTGTGTAGCATATCCTTCTATTTCATTACTTGGTCCAGTACCAGTAAGCTAGTAAAAGGTGAGAGATCTGTACAGAACTTACCTTAATATGTGACAGCAGAGACCTATTTGACTTACATGTGTCCATTACTAAGTTGTAGGGCTTAGGCATCAAAGATTCACACAGTCATACCTCTCAGAAGTAATGATGATCACTGCATGCCCTCAGTTTAACACCATATGTTTGTACTGGAAAATGATTAAAGAGAGAAGTTAGAAAGTAATGTTACACATTGCAGTTTCTGATTTCACAACCCTCACAAGATCATTCACTATAAAGTTGGGAAATTTTGATGAAATCAACTGTCTAACTTTCCAAGGCCAATATAAGTCAAAGGTACAATTACCAGTTCAATAAGACAAATGCAGACATGCTAAGCACTAAGTTAGCTCTGCACTCTGAGCATCAGACACAAAGCTTTTGTATCCCTGAATCCAAAAGATAGAAAACAGGGATATGGCACAGTTATCATCACTTGCACAGGGTGTTGTGTGGGGGCTAGGAAGCCTAGGCTGACACAAAAGGGTTGGCAAGTGTGTGTGAGTAAGAAAGAGAAGAAGGCAGACATGTGGATAAACCAACAAATGGCCAGTGAGACAAAATGAGTAACTGTTGTGTGTCTCTGTAGGGGTGCTCCAGGCGAAACTGGTGTGTGAGTGTCTGCATGAACACAGCCAAGCTCTGTGCTGGCTCTTCATCTTAGTATGTCAGACAGGTGTGAGCCATGCATGGTAGAGGAGGCAGTTCATCATTGTCATCCCTAACCATAAGAACTGGCTCTGCCAGGAGTTGCACTGGCATGTCCACACCCACGGTTAAATGCAGTGCTGCTACCTGAACATGACTGATGTCTGCTGCACAAGCTCTCTTCACAAGAATGCCTAGGACCACAACCGCATGGCCTGTCATGTCTGGGTGTGGACAGCACACTCACTGATGAGGTAGTGAAAGTACTGCACTATCGGAGCATGATCGGGCATGACCATATTGGCTGACAGCAGATGATGTGGCTGACCTCCACCTACAAGAGTGCCATTCTCCTCCCAGCAGATGTTGCATCACAAACACTGCTCATTCCATGACAGATACCCCTCTGTCCATCACAGACACCCCTCATTCCAATGTGTCATTCATCCAATCCAGTGAATTGGCAACATGGTGGAGGCAGTCACACATGTTAGACTGTGCCACCTCCACAACCCTGAACATTTGTCTGGAGCACCTATGGGAACATCTCTATGCCTCCATGATGACCCTAAACATACGTAGAGTGGCACAGTAACAGACATCTGCAACAAGTAGAGGAGGGACAGCAGACCTCCTCTGAGCACCCCTATCAATCCTCCTGCATGGCACCTCGCCCACACTTTGGCTAAGGCCAGACTCAACAGGCATTAAAACAACAGTAGCCACACTTCACTTATCAATGTCCTTGCCCTCCATCTGTCCAATATGTGTGGGCGCACTGGACTGGGTAGGCATAGGTCTACTGGCTGTGTCTGATGGAAATGCAGGGGATGGCTGTATGTCAACCTCCATGTCAGCTTCAACGTCTGCATCCCCCCCCCGACTGTGCCTCAGTTTGGCCATCATCATCATCATCATCAGAGTCTGCTGATACACTGACTCAGGTGGCACAGGGCCCACACTCCCACTGTCATGATTACCCATGATAAAAAGGAACAAATGCAAGAATAAATTAATACCTGCACTGCTATAGTGCAATATATGTTAACAAACTAACAGTGATGCCACTATTACAGACAGTACAGCAATACACACAACAGGCCTGAGATCAACATCACACACTACAATATTTCTTTAAATTGCTCAGCAATACTGACATAAAAATGTTTTCTTTACCATCTGCAGAAGAGATACTCCTTTGTACTCCAGACAGTCCAGGAAGAAGTTAAGCAAGGGGGGGATAATTCATCTAGCCCTTTATATGTCCATTAACTATAATTTCAACAAGAACATGGCTGACAACTTTAACCTAAGCTTATAACTGTAGCAATATTCAACTCCCCCCTGAAAAAAGACATGTGACACAGAATTAACTTATTGATTTCAATTGTTTTACTATACAATAGTATTCAACTGTTCAGATACCAAAGCCTACCTGGAAGCTCCTCCTGACATGTGTTTGCTGTCTCAGAAACTGTTGCACCAACATCCAGGACATGCTGTACTGTACTCTCCTGGGAGCTGTCTGGATCTCTGACATTGGCCAGGAGCTCTTCATTGGAGATTAGTGGTGGTTCCCTAGCAGGCCCTCCCATGGTATCCATCTAGTCATGTCCCACTGCAGCTGCTCTCCTCTGTGCAGATGTGATCATGCCAGGGGCCCTACAGCACACCTTCTCATATGTCCTGCCATGGCCACCCATGGCATTGACATAATCTACTATCTCCTACCATACTTGCATCCTATGTGCCAAATCTCCCCATCCCCTTTCCAGCAGAAAAGCACCATGTTGCCTAAAGCCATCCTCAATCTCTTGGTTCTCGGCATTGATGAAGGGGGGGTCTCCATGGATTGACATGCCTGGGTGGCATACTCATAGGTGTCTTAATAGACAACAGAAGGATAATACACATAAATATCACATAACTACAAAATTACTGTTTACATATAAAACAGAAAAGGTAGCCAATCAGTATTACCCACTGAGAAACACAAAACAGTCTAGAGATGTGAAATAAACAACAAGCAGGATGCAAAACAAGGAGAGTGGCAAGAGCAATATATCCTTGTTTGTGCCTTAACAATAACTCATCTTTGCTCCACCATCCCAAAAGAACAGTCCATTTTTGTTTGTGCCATAACAGTAACTCAGCTTTGCTCCCTCCAAAACAACAGTCCATCCTTGTTTGTGCTATAACAGTAACTCACCTTTACCCTCTGCAAAAGAACATTCCATCCTTGTTTGTGCCATAACAGTAACTCACCTTTGCTCCTCCACCCACAAAATAACAGTCTATCCTTGTTTGTGCCATAACAGTAACTCACTTTTGCCCCCATCCCTAAAAAAAGAACAGGAAAAGGACACATTTTACTAACAAACCATCTTTGAAATGCTATAGGTTGTATCAAAGGAACTATCCCTGAAACATTTGTACATGTTTATCACAACACATTCCATTTTAATGTATTGGAAATCATGTATACCTCTGAAATGGCTTGGCAAATATCCCCATGCCATCAGTACACTTCTAAGTAATGCATACAGATAAATTTGTAAAATCCTCTTTGCTTCACAATTTTCTTAAATGCATTAGAGCATATGCAGTTTATAGCTGGACAAACAGAAGCATACCTTCTGAAGTTCAATACTCCTCTGTGCAGATATATCCCAAAGTAATCGCATGTCTTCACTCTTCTTCACATAAATAAGTCTCCTCACCATTAGTTTGCCTAGCTACATGGTTGCCTTTTTATATGGTATAGATTCAGGGCTGTCAGCTTGGTGAATATGCAAATGAGGTGTGAACTCATTAAAATTGATGAATCCTAAAAATTGGATCTGTGTAGGAATGTAAACATAGTGCAGCCACTCCCTCAGTGTTTGGTTTTAATGGATTGCAACTGTGACTGATTAGTGTTTGGGAGAAGGAAAACACCACAGCACTGCAGGCTACCTTACTTCCAGTGGGTGTGCTAGGTCACATTTGCAAAGTGTTAAATGTAAGGTTGGAAATGTAAGTAAGCAGCACACAAGTCACAGGTTGTGATGTTCTTCATGTTTCACTGTTGCAGTCATTACATTTGGGTAATCTGCTGGCAGGTTGCCCTCAGTCGGCCTGAATAACAAAGTCTTGGGTCCTGCATCAGTTGCTGTCTCCTCTTCCATGACGTCAGGTCATCGGGGGTATAAAACATGCAGCCGACGCCATTTTAATCAGTCTTTCTTGCCGCGCGGTGCCCGAAGCAGAAGCAGTTCGCAAGTGCCAGTCGGCCGACTCCTGAAACTTTCGTATTCGAGTTTCAGAACCAAAGTCTTCAAACTAAAGCTAAGTACCCCGTTGGGGAAACTTTTTCTTGCTCCTTACCAATGTCAGTAAAAGTTAATAATTGCATTACTTGTGTGAAGCAAATACCTCATAAGGATTTTCATTTGTACTGTATTCCTTGTCTAGGCCCTGATCACAACGTGCCTTGCTGTCAGTTTTGTGCTAAATTTAACCAACGCACTATTAAGCATCGGTATATTTTTGCTTCTAAATATTTTGGTTCAAGATTTAACTACCCTGAAATGTCATTGGTTAGCAATCCGACTACCGGAGTTCACAAAAAACGCAAGGAAAAAGACAGAGACAGACCGTCGAGGTCCAAAACCGATGACGAAGCTTCTCCTAAGCTAGTAGCTGGTTCGCCGGTACTCAGTGAGGTGCTTTTGCAGCCCCTGATACCCGCTACTTTTGAGTCTCAGGCCTCTACCGAGACCCAGTCAGAGTCCGGTATGCCGCAAGATTCGCAAAGTATTGAACACGTGGATGTCTCTCCCTTGGATGGGTCCAGAGCCACTAAGCAGGCACTGGCTTCTGAGGGTGTTTTTAGGCCTCAACATTTTTACATTAAACTGACGCCAGCAACAAAAACAAGGTCAAAAACAACTTCTATGTCTAAAAAACTGATGCATGAGCCACATGCTCAGCCCCCATGTCTAAAAAACAGATGATCAAAATGGTTGAGGATTTAATTGGGGTCCCCCCCCACTAAGAGGTCTAGGCAAGGCACTGATTATGAATCTTCAGATCAGGTTTCCATTTCTTCTGATTCCTCTTCTGATCAGGAATTTTCTATTCCACCCTATGAGAATTCTGATGCAGCGGAATTCATCCCATCTGCATCTCCTCCTGAGGATTACTCTTTTGGAGAGACTTTGCATACTTTAATGGAACATTTTCACTGGGAGAGTCAGGACTTCTCTGAATCAAAAAAGAGGCTTAGGGATTTCCTTCTTCTTCCTCAGCATAGGCCTTTGGCAATACCTCCTGTATCAGACATTGTTGATGATGTGTTCTCGGAATCAAGCATGGCTCCTGATTCCCTGCCTCTGGCTCCTAGTAAGCCAGACAGATATTACAGGGTTCCTGACTCCCACAAATTTCTTTTCAAAAATCCTGCTGCTGATCCTGGGACTATTTCTCAGGGTCCCAAGGGTGTTAAGGCTTCTACAGCCAAAAATCCTACCCCTTCTGCTAGAGATTCCAGGGCACTGGACAGATGGGGTAAGAAGGTTTATAAGTCTGCAACCTTGGCAAAAAGGGCTTTAAACTGCCAGTTTCATATGCTTAAATATCAACAGCATATTATGGGCTTATTGAAACAGAAAATGATGTTTATTTCTGATTGTGTGGAAAATAAAGAGTTACAGGATTTATTGCATTCAGCAGAACAGGTTGGAAAGCATACTTTGCAATGTGGTTTTGATTCATTGGAGGCCTCTTGTAGGGCCACCATTACTGGATCTGTGATTAGAAGGCATGCCTGGCTCAAGGAGCAAAATCTGTCTGATCATGTTAAAGCTAAATTGTTTGATGCCCCTTTGCAGCATGATACTCTGTTTGGTAATAAGGCAGAAGAGGTTTTAAAGAAAATGGAAGACAAAGCTAAATCTATGCAAACTGTAAAAGATTTCTTGCAAGTGCAGCCACCCAGGTTCAGTAGGATTGGTCCTTTCCTGTGTCCAACAGAGCCACTCAGGGCAAACTCAGGCACTCAAAAGGATCAAGATCTCAATCACAGGGTTCTTACAGGTCAAAGCAATGAGGTGCCTCCACCTCCAAATCTGGAGGAAACAAAGCACAACCCTACAGTAAGCAGTCTCAGTGACTTTCCTCTACCATCTCCAAGCACTTATCTTTTGGCAGCCCCCTTGGTGGAAAACTAGCACTTCATGCTCAAAATTGGCAGTTAATTACCCAGGACAAGTGGGTATTAAACATAGTATCCCAGGGGTAAAGATTTCATTTCCATACTTTGCCAATTCCAAATGGATGGCCGGATCTGCCACAAAACCAGTGGGCAGAGGCCCAGAAACAAGTCATGTCCCTCATGGATATGGGGGCTATTCAACCGGCACCAGAAAAGGAAAAAGGACAAGGATTTTATTCAAGACTTTTCCTGTTACCCAGAAAAGACAATTCATGGCATCCAATACTGGACTTATTGATTCTGAACACGTTCCTGGACATTCCAAAATTCAAAATGCTGACTTTACAACAGCTACTGCCTATGCTAGCCAAGAATGCTTGGTTAGTAACTCTACACTTAAAAGAGGAATACCTGCATATCCCAATAAGGGAATCTTGCAGAAGTTACCTCTGCTTCAAAGCAAGTTTTTTTGCATTACCAATTCTCTGCACTGCCCTTTGGCTTATCTACTGTGCCTGGGGTCTTTACAAAGTGCCTGGCACCAGTAATTGCATTCTGCAGACAAGGAAACATTCAAATGTATCCTAATCTGGATGATTGTCTCATTCAAGCAGAGGACAAGGACATTCTTCTTCATCATTTGGCTTTGTAAAAAGGCTTCTAGCATGCCTAGGGTACACCATAAATGAAAAGAAATCACAACTGGTACCCTCTCAAATAATTACATTCCTGGGTGCAAGCTTGAATACAACTGCCCAGATGGCTTACCTTACGCCAGACAAACAAAGGCAATTGACAACATACTTCAAACAAATGGCAACAAAAACCCAGTTATCTGCAAGACAAATTCTGCAGGCTTTGGGGTTCATGGCATCCTGCATTCTACTATTTCCATATGCGAGACTGCATATGAGGAAAAATGGTACCTAAAAAGTTTATGGAGTCAACATTGTCACAGCCTGGAAACAATGATTCCTCTCATTCCCTGCCTACAACAGGAGTTTCTTTGGTGGGCAGAGACATGTCACCGAAACAAGGGACTGTCATTCACTCTATCCCCTGCCACCCAAACCCAAACTACAGATGCATCAGACTATGCTTGGGGAGCCCACCTGGCAGGGAGATGCATTCAGGCCAAATGGAGCCCAAACCAAATGCATCTGCATATCAACCAGAAAGAAATGCTAGCTGTTCAGAATGCTCTGACAGCCTTCAAGGACTTACTTCATCCTGAACAACTACTGATAAAGACGGACAGCACCACAGTTATGTGGTACATAAACAAGCATGGGGGTACACATTCCTACCCCCTTTGCAGACTAACCATGGCCTTGTGGAACACAGCCTTGACTTACCAAATACATCTTCAAGCTCAATTCCTGCCAGGAAAGCAAAATACTCTGGCAGATGACCTAAGCAGAAATCGTATGGACTCGCACGAATGGAACTGGATCCACAAATCTTCAGCATGTTAACACAGAAATGGGGGAGCCCAGACATAGATCTATTTGCCTCTCCCCAAAACTATCAGTGGGACAAATTCTGCACAAGAACTCATCGCAAAAAAGCATGGAAAGTGGATGCTCTATCCTTCAGCTGGAAAAAAATATCAGTCTATGCTTTTCCCCCTCTGCCTCTACTCTCCAAGGTCTTACTAAAAGTCAGACATGAAGAACCAAAAATTATCCTAATTGCTCTGGATTGACCTCGCCAGCACTGGTACCCACTTCTAAGGAATATGTCACACCTTCCTCCATGGTACTTGCCTCCAACACCTCATCTACTGTCTCAGCAGAACTATCAAATTCTGCACACTCAGCTCCAAACTCTGAATCTTGCAGCATGGCTAATCAGCTAATTAAAAATAATAAATAGTCAGCAACAAGGTAGCTGTGAACTATAATATAAGTTTAATAATATTTAGACTTCATGAAACAGACCGGTTTCGGCCTGGAATTAACCTGGCCTTCTTCAGTGCTATAAAAAACAAAAAAGACATGGGAAGTCTTAAATAAATGAAAGAGAAAACATGATTGGCTGACATTAATTCATCATAAATATTCATTAAGCCCTGGACTAAAGAGGGCACCAAGTTTAGTTATCCATTTATTCTCCTTGGTGTTGAGTCTATTATGCCATCCAGATTTGTGAGTGCGATCACCAATAAGCTTATCAATAATAATAAAATTAAATTTAGCTGTCTGATGTTTTAGCATGTGTTTATAAAGCGCATTGGTTATTCTTTTACATTTAATGTCACTCAAATGCTCGGAGACACGTAGCTTAAATGGTCGAGATGTCTGACCAATGTAAAATTATTGACAGCTGCAGCATGCCATATAAATAACCCAGTCGGTATTACAGTTGGCAAAAAAACTAATGTCATAAACAATACTACTATTTTTGCTGGTGAATTCTTTGTTTTCAAAATATATTTACAGTTGCTACAATGGCCGCAAGGGATACAACCAATACGTTTATCCCCCAAGATAGTAGTTTGACATAACTGGGGTAACATGGAGTCAGAATGATGCTTATAGTGATTAAAATAAGCCCCTAAGTTTTTTCCTTTTCTGAAAGAAAAGGAACAAGCTGTGGGAATCAAAGTATTTAGTGCAGCATCAGCCTTCAATATATTCCAATTGTCCCTAACAATATCCATAAACCTGTTAGTGTTCCTGCCAAAAGTAGTAGTGAAACATAATGTGTTCGAAGACAATGGTTTATTTTTGTATGTCAATAAATCCTGTCTTGTAAGACCCAATGCATAGTTCTTTGCCATGGTTACATAACCCAAACTGTAGCCCCTATTAATAAATCTGTCATGAAGATCCTGGCAGTGGTACCTAAAACTGTGATCATCCGAACAATTGCGTCTGATTCTGATGAATTGCGATTTAGGAATGTTCCTGGCAATGTGTTTTGGATGATAACTGGAGGCATGGAGTAAAGTGTTATATTGTGGGAACTTCCTATATACCTCAGTGTTAAGGGTATTATCATCCTTTCTGGATATCAAAACATCCAGAAAAGTAATGCGATCTCGATCATAGGTGATAGTAAAGTGAATTCCCCATTTATTATCATTAAGATATTCCATAAATTCTTTAAGATATTCAATATCAGATCTCCACACCATCCAGCAATCATCCAAGTATCTTCACCAGATATCAATTTCTGGCAGATATAGATTATGGGTATCATCATAAATCATGATCTCTTCAATATATGCCATGAATAAGTCAGCATAAATGGGGGCAAAAGATGCCCCCATAGCAGTGCCTTTAATCTGTAGGTAACATTCCTTGTCATAAAAGAACACATTTTTGGTTAGCACATGTTCGGTAAGATTGATCAAAAAGGTGTTAAAGCCAGGTTTGTACATATTTGATTTATATAACCAATATTCTATCGCATCCAAACCTGTCCAATGAGGGATATTGGTGTATAATGAGCTGACATCTAATGTACATAGCCACCAGTCCTCCTCAATTTGCATATCATTAATAATGCTTAAAAATTGGGTGGTGTCTTGGATCCTAGATCTGACCCAAGAGAGCAAAGGTTTTAGATGTTTAGTCAAAAATTCAGATAGGGGCTCAGTTAATGATCCAATGCCTGCCACAATAGGTCTACCAGGTGGATGTAAAAAATCTTTATGTATTTTGGGCAGGAAGTAAATATACTGTCTAACAGGGTCAGCCATGGTTAGATGTTTGAGAGTCTTAAATGTTATGATTCCATTGTCCAGTGCAGAGTGTAAGAAAGTATCAATTTGCTGTTTAAACATAAAGGTGGGGTCAAGTGGCATTTTGGTATAATACCTGGCATCATCTTATTGTTTGTGTGCCTCGATATCATAATCAATCCAATTCATCACAACCACTGCCCCACCTTTATAAGCATTAACAATTACCAACTTTTTATTCTGCACAAGTTCAGTTAGACAGGATACGTCTGACTCAGACATATAGTTGGGCATAGGTGGACATGTGCTAGAAACAAAATGTAAATCCCCAAGAACACTGCGCGAGAACAAATTAACAGACGGATGCATCGGTGGTGTAAAAGAGGAAGCATGATATTTAAAATCATCCATAACCTGTTGTTCCGCCCCCTTGTCCTGAAAAAATAGTTTAAGGTTAATCAATCTGCAAAATGTAAATAGATCTTGGGCAAAAGTATCTTCAGGTACAAAAAAGCCAGGTATAAAGGATAAACCTTTATTAAGCAAAGAAATCTGTTCTTGAGTTAAAACAGTATTAGAAATGTTGCATACATTATTATTAGCAGCAGAGTTTACTTGTTCGTTAATACTTCCATGAGATTCTGTAAACTTGTAACTCTGTTTGTGCTTTCTGCCCCCCCCTCCCCCGGTGTGGTCTAAAGGGGATATATATATTTTTTACGTTTAGGAGTTGGGGACTCCATGGTGTGCTGTGTTTCAGTGTCAGTGCCAGATGATGTGTCATAATCAGTAGTGTCAGTCTGATTACCACGTCCTTTAAGGATAGACCGTGGGCGTTTGCGTTTAGAATTTGGAATAGTCTTGCTATGTGCATCTTGAAACCTTACATGTCTGGTATATTTGAAGGGTTGTCCCCTCTCATAGTCAGTTTGATCACGAGAAAATTTTCTAAGTTTCCTTTCTTTGAGCTGAGCATCAAAATTCAAAAGGTCTGAGCTAAGTTTAGACAAAAATGGAGGAAAAAAAGGTCTCATCCTGATATTGATTACAATCTTCAATGAGTTTAGTGACCCTGATTGTTTCCTTATCAATGACCCTAGTATAGAAATTGGATAAAGATTCAACAAACTTTATAGAACATTCCTGTTGAATGGATAACCATTCAGTTGTTAATATATCATCAGGCTCTGCTACTAAGGGTTGGATTTTAACTCTTAGACCCCTCGGACTCATACCTTTAACCAAATAAGCTTTAAATAATTTGAAGTGCCAAACATAAGACCTGAGTGCTTTCATGTTCTTGTTTAAATCACGGAATATTTTTTCACAACACTGTTCGGACTTATCCGGAGTTATATCACCTGTAGAATTGGAAACATCACCAATTCCAAAGGCTGCAAGGTCATCCCTGTCGAAGGATAGATTCAAAAATATTTTATTTAAATCCATGATATAGAAGGGAACAATCAAGCACAGTTTAAATAAGAACCACGCCCTGTATAAAAATAAGATGAATCAACAATTGGACAATGATGGCAACAATCCAATAGGTATAAGAAGTTAGCCACGTCCAATACAGGACAATAATGGTATAATATAGCAAACCAATAAAATACAGATGTAATGTAAGGCACTCCAAAGATATATAGGCTGTCAACTGCCTGATAACAAATATATATACATAAATGAGGCAAGTGTATAATATCCAAGGGGTCCAGGAGAAAAAAATGAGTATGAAAAATACAGTATAAAAAGTATGTGTATATATATATATATATATATATATATATATATATATATATATATATATATATATATATATATATATATGTGTGTGTGTGTGTATAGCCAGCCCTAAGTTAAATGATCAGCCCAAGAATAGTATATACATTCAACTGATAGAAAGCCTCTATGAAGCCTGTGTGTAAAAAATATATATAGAAAGCACATATACCATCCACAAAATGGTCTTGATTCAAAATATAGTTACAGGTTTCAAAAAGGTATAAGCAAAACCAATTATTAATAGTTTACCTAAATCCAAAAGCTATTAGTATGGTGACCTGACATCAAAACTGACTACACATATGTATGACATAATCTTAAATAGAAAAGTGATACATAACAATTCCTATAAAATGATGTAAATAGCAAAACTGGCATGAAACATACAAGAGGCTAGGACCAAAAGTCTGTTGTTAAATAATAAGTCCAAAATGTTCCAGAATGTCCAAAGATGAAAAACGCCAGCGTATATGCAGAAAACAAATTCAAGTATAAGAATGTAACTAGTTATCCAAATACACTGCCATTTTATGATGAAAACGACACTGCCCAATGTTTTATATATATACACAAAATCGTTAAAACTTAAATAAAGTCCACATAAGAATTGCATATCATTAGAAAAGTACTGGTTAGTGTCCAGATAACAAAAAAACTGTTCGCAGACAACCAACGGAATCAGTGACTGAAAGCACAAATGTCCCAAGATGAATGCTGCAATGTTGCAGTGGTGAAAAACCGAAACACTCATCGACCACCATCCGACTAAACTTGTCCAATTCCTAATATGAAATCTGGAAATGTAACTAGTTGTCATGACACATTACCAACTTATATTGAAAGCGACACTGCCCAATGTTTAACAAGTAATTGTTCACAAACAATCAAAAGCATCCCTGGCTTGAAAACAAAGTTGTTCCAAAACAGATGTTGTAATAGTGAAAGCCACTCATCGACGACAATCCGACCAAAATTAGCCAATTCCTAATTAAAAAATCAAGAATCATCCCTCAAACTGGCAAAATTGTCAAGCGCCCAAATCTAAAAACCAAGCGACAGAATGATTCCTCAATAACGTGCTAAAAAGAGTCACTCACAGTAAGCAGCCAGGACCTTAATGATCCGTAAATTCACACTAGGATTCTTTCAAATATGATGATGGACAAAATGAAGTAATGGAATGTCCAAATTCAAAAATAATACACGCCAGCCACATCCATAAAAGCGAACACGTCCTCACAGCACACCATAGGTCTCCAGCAGGAAACAGAATGCAGTGTATCAACAAAAAGTCTCCCTGCACGGAGGAAGTTCCCACAATATAACACTTCACTCCACGCCTCCAGCTATCATCCAAAACACATTGCCAGGAACATTCCTAAATCGCAATTCATCAGAATCAGACGCAATTGTTCAGATGATCACAGTTTTAGGTACCACTGCCAGGATCTTCATGACAGATTTATTAATAGGGGCTACAGTTCGGGTTATGTAACCATGGCAAAGAACTATGCATTGGGTCTTACAAGACAGGATTTGTTGACATACAAAAATAAACCATTGTCTTCGAACACATTATGTTTCACTACTACTTTTGGCAGGAACACTAACAGGTTTATGGATATTCTTAGGGACAATTGGAATATATTGAAGGCTGATGCTGCACTAAATACTTTGATTCCCACAGCTTGTTCCTTTTCTTTCAGAAAAGGAAAAAACTTAGGGGCTTATTTTAATCACTATAAGCATCATTCTGACTCCATGTTACCCTAGTTGTGTCAAACTACTATCTTGGGGGATAAACTTATTGGTTGTATCCCTTGCGGCCATTGTAGCAACTGTAAATATATTTTGAAAACAAAGAATTCACCAGCAAAAGTAGTAGTATTGTTTATGACATTAGGTTTTTTACCAACTGTAATACCGACTGGGTTATTTATATGGCATGCTGCAGATGTCAATCATTTTATATTGGTCAGACATCTCGACCATTTAAGCTACGTGTCTCCGAGCATTTGAGTGACATTAAATGTAAAAGAATAACCAATGCGCTTTATAAATACATGCTAAAACATCAGACAGCTAAATTTAATTTTATTATTATTGATAAGCTTATTGGTGATCGCACTCACAAATCTGGATGGCATAATAGACTCAACACCAAAGAGAAGAAATGGATAACTAAACTTGGTGCCCTCTTTAGTCCAGGGCTTAATGAATATTTATGATGAATTAATGTCAGCCAATCATGTTTTCTCTTTCATTTATTTCTTATTATTTAAGACTTCCCATGTCTTTTTTGTTTTTTATAGCACTGAAGAAGGCCAGGTTAATTCCAGGCCAAAACCGGTCTGTTTCATGAAGTCTAAATATTATTAAACTTATATTATAGTTCACAGCTACCTTGTTGCTGGCTATTTATTATTTTTGTTCTATTTTCTTGCCGTGCAACTTCCTCCGTGCAGGGAGACTTTTTGTTAATCAACTATACTCAAACCACATCTCTCAGTAAACCTGTGACGGATGTCATTTTGGAATCCAGAAGGCCTAGTACTAGAAAATCTTATGCTGATAAATGGAAGAGATTCTGTGCTTGGAACTAAGCAGAAGGAACAGACACAGCAAAGCCCAATATTCCTCAGATTTTACAATACTTAACTGAGATGCTTGACAAGGGTCTATCTTTTTCTTCAGTAAAAATCCATGCCTCTGCCATCTCAGCTCATTACAACACAGAGCCCCCCCTCTTTTCTCATTCACTGCTTAAACAGTATCTCAGAGGGGCCAAAAAATTAAGGCCTCCCAGGAGAACACCAACTCCTGCATGGGACCTCAATTTTGTGCCAGAAAAACTCACCCTGCCTCCTTTTGAACCAGCAGCTACTGTGGATATAACATTTCTATCTTGGAAGACAGCTTTTCTTTTGGCAGTCACTTCAGCAAGAAGGGTTTCAGAACTATAGGCTCTCATGGCAGTGGAGCCTTTCATTATATTTCACCCGGACAGGGTGGCCCTCAGGAGCAATCCTTCTTTTATGCCTAAGGTGGTATCCAGTGTGGCTCTTAACCAGACCATTCACCTGCCAACTTTTTTCCCAAATCCGCAGAGCAAGGGGGAGCAGATTCTGCATTCATTGGATGTACACAGACAACTAAGATTCTACCTAAACAGGACAAAATCTCTAAGAAAGTCTGAGCAACTACTGGTAACATTTGCTGCAGGATTAAAGGAGAAGGCTATATCAAAGCAGACTATTTCTAAATGGATAAGCCACTGCATTCATTTCTGCTATTTGCACCATGGTAAACTTGTGCCCAAGGGGATCAGATCCCATTCCACCAGGCCTGCCTCTACTTCAGCAGCTTTTCTCAGAGGGGTCCCAACCAAAGACATTCTAGAATCTGCTACTTGGAGTTCTGTTCATACGTTCACAAAGCATTATCATTTACCTCTCTTCTCTAAATCCAGGGTAGGCTTTGCCACTGCAGTCCTGCAGGGCCTTATAGCTGCTCCTAATGTTGTTTAGCTCCATCCTCCCATCCATAGCTTTGGGATTCTACCTAAATGTAATGACTGCAACAGTGAAACATGAAGAACATAGTACAGTTGTGTACACTTACCATAAATGTAGATGTTTGAGTGTATTCACTGTTGCAGTCTGGGTTACCCACCCGCCATCCCCCATTCTATACCTTTTCTTTCCTTCACTATACTCAAAAGCCTTTGTGGTGTATTTGCTTTTAGTTGAAGGTAAATGTTATGTTTCTAAGGTGCATTTATATATTTACAGTTTTTTTATATAATTTGCTCCCCATTTTGGGGGCACCTGACATCTGGGGCAAGAAAAACTGATTAAAATGGCTTAGGCTGCATGTTTTATACCCCCGACGACTTGACATCATGGAAGAGGAGACAGCAACTGATGCAGGACCCAAGACTTTGTTATTCAGGCTGACTGAGGGCAACCTGCCAGCAGATTACCCAAATGTAATGACTGCAACAGTGAATACACTTGAACATCTACATTTATGGTAAGTGTACACAACTGTACTTTCCTTCACATCCAACCTGCCCTTTATTTTTGGCAACTGCATATGATATTATTTCCAGTTAATATCCTCATACATTTTAATGCTAATGATATAGAATGGCTTACACACTGCATGCCTCCGATTGCTGCTCAGATACATGAAGAATGACCACCAAACACAAAAATGTAAGACAGAGCTGTACATTTGCAAGCAATAATCATGACAGGTTGTATGATCACTATGTGCACTACATCCAAAACTACTAACTGTACAAATAATACTTGTTTGGTTTGATATCACTTTAGATGTTGTTGGACTTGGTTGTGTGCATATTGAGTTAAGTTCCTTGCTGAAATGCTGTTTGTGTGACAAAGAGGGATAAGGCACCCATCCTGTGTTTTGAAGGTGCATTCATAGGATCATAGGGGTCTACTAGGCTATTGGCCCTAAGGCCCTTACAAGCCTAGCCAAGAGTTTAGCCCATGTTTAGACAAATAAGCACCCAATGCCCCTGTCTAGCAGGGACATGGGTGGAATCCCAGGGGTATATTTTCTGTTTCCCATCCAGTTACCCAGGTTGCTCTTAAAAAGGGGTAAAGAGTTACTCTGTTTGATGTGGAGAGGAAGTCTATTCCATAGATGGGGGAGTCTCTGGGACACAAATCTGTCCTGCCAACAAGTCTTGTTGATGTCACAGACCAGGTTGAGGCCGCACATGCAGGTCACTCGAGTGGATCTTGACTTGCGGATATGCAGCAGTCCCATCAAGGTGGAGTCCACGAACGCCTTGTATGCCAGACAGAGGTCACCTCTGAGGAGTCTGTATGAAACCGAGTAGAGGGATAGGGCTTTTAGCCTGTCTATGTATGTTAGATGTCTGAGGCCTTAGATTCTCCGGGTGAGGAACCTTTGTGGCCTCTCCAGCTGCTGCATGTGCTTTGCGAGGTACATGCCGAAAGGGGCATTGTACTCAATAATGGGCCTTATAAGGGAAGAATACAGGGATGTTATGACCGCCTTGTCCCTGGATGAGATACCCTTACCTATGAGGTGGGCCATGTAGAAGCCTTTCCATACAACGGAAGCAACATGGTGGTCAGAAGTCAGGTTGCTATCAGCCTGGGTACCCAAATCCCTCATGACTGATTGGGTGCTTAGGACATTGTTATTAATGTGATAATTTGTGGGGATGTCACTCTTCCCCAAAGGGGATGATGATGTATTTTTTGGTATTCAGCTTGAGACCATGTTTCTGGCACCAGTCATTTGTCTGAGCGAGACCCTCTTGGAGGATGCCCACATCACTAGGGGAATTGATGACCACACCCAGCTTGCAGTCATCTGCAAACTTCGTCAGCCATAGCCCACTGATTTTGGCTTGCACCTCAGAAAAGTATATCCCAAATAACAGAGGCCCTAAGACCAAACCCTGGTGTACGTCGCTTGTTATAAGTCTACTGCTTGAGGTGGCTTCCCCTACTTTGACTAGGTGGGTTCTATCAGTGAGTCAGTCTGCTACCCATTTGGTAACATATGGATTGCTGCCTAGTTGTGAATAGTGTCAAAGGCTTTGGCCAGGTCAAGGTAGGTGGTGTGCACCATCTTCCCCTCATCCATGGCTTTGGTGACCATCTCAAAGACGTCGACCAAATTTAGCAGACATGACCTCCGCTTGACAAAGCCAAACTATGTGGGATCAAGTGTTTGGAGGTTGCCAATGTCCTTGTTAATGAGGTCCATGATAATCCATTCCATGGCCTTGCAGATCAGGCTAGTTAGGCTGATGGAAACAAGTCCAGCAACAAAAATGAAATAAGAAAAACACCACAGGAACAGAAGAGTTGAGGCTGTAAAACACTTTTTACTTCACAGTTGGTACTCAGGCTTTGGTTGAATAGGGTGTCTAGTGTTGCTGCAAGTTCCTGTCTGAGTTCACGTAGGATGCAACCTGGGATTCTATCTGGTCCCATGGAGGCTGTATTTTTTGCCTTTGAGAGAGCAGTGATGACCTGTTCCCTAGATATAAGGGGAAAGGGGCAGGTACTGTGGATGTCCTGATTTACTGATGCGGAGGACAGATGGGTAAAGTTTTCACTGAATCTGTTATCCAGCAAGTTTGCTATATCTACGGCAGTTGTATATGTGGTGTTTCTGACCACAGATCTGGGTGCTTCCTTTGAGATTGCAGACATATGTGAAGAAGGCCTGATGATTCTCTCTAGTAGATGTGAACAATCAGACTCAAAGTTTGCTTTGGAGGACTTCACTAGTGCTCTTATTTGCTTGTTCAGGCTAAGGAGATATTGCTTCCAGTTGGGCACCTGCTCCTTCTTGGTCTTGGACAGCAATTTTTTCCTTTTGTTATAAAGTTTATTTATTGCAGATGTCCATCAGACAGGTTTACTCTTCCTTGCGGAGGATGATTTAGTCCTGTCAGGTATTCCCAATTTCATGCATCTATATAAATGTTTGTATAGTGCTTTGGTGTATTTTTGGATACTGGTGCCAGTTCCTAAGAGGGGGAGGGGCTGTGAAGCGATTTACTCCATCCCTCAGGAGGCTGCAATCAGCTTTGAAGAAGTTTTTATGTCTGATCCTAGCAAGAGGGGGGTAGGGGAAGATGGTGACTTCAAAAGTGACTGCTTTGTTGTTGGATCTTACCAGGGAGGATGATACTGTAGGGATGCTGCATTGGTTACTCATGTTGATTAATACCAGTTCCAAGATATTATCACCCCTTGTGGGGGTACTGACTAGCTGTTCCAAGGCATTTGCACTGACAAAATCAAGGAATCTCTGGGCATTTGTGTTCTGGCATAGTTCTTCCAGTCTATGTTTGGGAAGTTAAAGTCACCCAGGATCAGTGTAAAGGGTTGAATCTTGATAGATTTGAACAGGTCCAAATAGGTGGATTGGGCATCTTGAGTCAGATTTAGGGGTCGGTAGCTACCTATGACTTGAATAGGGGTCTTGTCAATGGTTAACTGCACCTGGAGTGTCTTCTGTGTGTCATACTCTTTGACTAGCCTGGAGGTGTGTATGTCTTTAATGTATATTGAAACTCCACCTCCTTTGGCTTTACTGCCCACAGTTTGGGGTCTGAATGTATGATAGGATGAGTAACCAGGTAAGAGTTCAAATCCAGACCTATGTAGTAATATCCCATGCATACTAACATGTTCTAGTGTGTATGTCATAGGTTGCTTTACTCTCCCTTTACTTTCTTTTTTTTCTTTTTCTTTTTTAATTGTGATTGCTTGATGTAGCCTTTCCATATCACTGTGGACACTTGGTCGAAGTTCAGATTGCTATCTATGTACGTTCACAAATCTTGCACCACTGGTTTCAGCATAGGGGGAGTGTTGTCAATGGTGTATTTACCAGGAAGTTCCACTTTGCATAAGGCAATAATACTGATGCATTCTGTATTTATTAGTACACAAAGTGGCTTTGGCACCAATCCTTTGTGTGTTAGCCACTCTTGTACTATAGTCACATCATTGGTGAACTCAGTGATTGCAACCAATATACATGAATCAGCAAACTTGGTAAGCTACATGTCATATTTTGTAGCCTGGACTGTTGAGAAATAGATTCCACACAGAATAAGGTCCAGCACAGACCTTGGAGTACACCAGTGGTGACAGCTGTTCTGGTAGAGGTCGATTCACCAACTTTCACAGTATGTGGTCTGTCAGTGAGCACATTAGTTAACCATCTAGTGACATAAGTGTTAATCCCCAGCTGATAGCGTTTGTCAATGATACCTGAGTAGGGGGATTGTGTCCAAACCCTAGGACAGATCAAGATAGGCACTGGTAGTATGCACTGTGTTACCTTCATGCATGCCTATCACACAGACACAATGGTCTGTGAAACATCACATATCACCTATAGTGTGACTCAGAACATGCATCTACCTGAAATGGTGTGATTCACTCTTCAACACACCCTACAGATGGACTATGTTCCCATAGAAGGGTGTACATCAACATGCATCCATCTGAGTGGGCTGGGGGCAGCACCTGATTCAGGCATGCATAGACACATGCTGACTCTCCTGATCTGTGAGATAGACCAACATGTCATCATAGACCTTCTCTAAATAGACACAAGTAATATCCCGGCTATGTGCAACAGACGTGTGAGTTTTTGATGCTACATCTATGTCTCTTACAGCTGTCAGATGTCCTCAAACAGCATCATCCTGTGGAACTTGAAAAGGCCAATGTAGTCAACAGCAGCCCACACTGAGGTATTCACTCCACAATGCCAGATGTGGCCATCAACATCTATTTCACCAAGTAGGTAGAACAGTATGTCACATATGTGGCATCTAAATATGTAGAAATGTGTGAAGTGACCTACATCTCATGTCCAGTTGTCTGCTATGCCCTTTTCTGTCCATGATTGAAATCACAGACATCAAGAATGACATACAAATATTGTGTTCCAACAGCTGACTAGACAACTACAGTTTGTGGACTATCATTGACTCAAACTGTGATATAGGTATAACACAGACAGTATCGACACACATCAAAGATTGCTGCCACAGCCATGACAACACATAATATGAAAAAAAAGTGGGGATTTGTTTCATTATGCAAACAAATGCACAAACCAAGGATCATGTACATGTCACACCCTATCAGCAGACCAGTTGTTATGTGTCCTGTGTCCTGGGATATACGGTATGTGAAATGTCCACCAGCATGTGTCCATGGTAGTGAGTACTCCCTTGTATTTAACACAAGTATGTGCAGGATCTCCACAAATTAGGCCGTAATACCTTCACAGCCTTCACCACACCAACATCTGAGCAGAATGCACCCTTCCTCATGTCCCTCCATATACATCTTCCAATGATGTGTAACTATAGTGTACCACCTTCATTACTGTGAGCTGTCACGCATCTATTTGTGCATACCTATGTATTCATTTTGTTGCATAAACATTACTGTCTGATGGCATGGAACCCTGTCAATGTATAATAGCACATGCCTGTCTGATACCTGTTTCGGTCATGCACTCATGATATACATAGATGTTTAATGACACTCACGGCATGATTTACATCCGTGACAGTGTGGATTGTGCCATACATATCTCTGCCATGCACACCAGTCACCTAGCCTGTAGTGATCATAATATCAAGTGTGTCTCCTCACACTTCCTACATATGTTAGTGTCAGGAGAGTGTGTCTGATTATACTCATAGATTACTAACATGTCCTGATAATTGTACAAGTGTTTTGGTGCAGAACCATCTATGCTCATTCAGAAGTGCACATGTTGCATCAGAGTCATGGGTATTACTGGTGATATTATTCTGATATTGTCCATCACTGTGCATCCTGTATCTGTGTCCTACTTGTTCGAAGCCTCTGGTAACAATACAAGCATACTCAGGCAAATCAGTTTGCACAGCTTCACAATATGCACCCAACCCCAATTGCATTTAACATTCTTAACACATGTCCTCTCCATTGTTCATGTCTGGATGCTTATATCACACAGACACCCTCCACTGTTATGTCACTTTATGTGACATTCACATCATATACATTTGTCACTGTGCAGTCCATACTATGTCATGTGAAGATGTGATTACTGTTCCTGCTGCAACTGTCTTCCTTTTACATTTCCTCATGTGCAGTACATTACAATGTTTCTCCTGGCTTCCTTCCCAGTGTTCAGTCTTAAACTTCATCTGTGTGTCCCTAGTCAATAAACACACTTCCCATGACTGTTTCTGATAAATGCCAGTCCATGTACCCTTACAGATCATTGGCACAACTTGTACAGACTGTCTGGAGTGGGATTTCACAATGATCAGCACTATATACATTGTCTTGTCCTTTGTCTGCAACACTTATATTAATGTATGAAAAACTTGGTGGTCCATGTGGCATTCCATGCAATCCCACTAGCCCAATATGCTGGAGTGCACACATACTGTCCTGTCCTTGCAACATGATGCATTAATATTAAAAGAACCCTGGTGGTCAGTGTGACACTCTGCTCAATCCTGCTAGCCTAGTATGCTGAAGTGCACACATGCATTGTCCTGTCCTGTCACCGCAACACAATACATTAATATATGAAAAACCCTTGTGGTCCATGTGGCATTCTGTGCAATTTCACTAGCCCAGTATGCTGGAGTGTACACATACACTGTCCTGCCTTGCCCCTACAACATAATACATTAATATATGAAAAATCTGGTGGTTCTTGTGGCATTCTGTGCAATCCCATTAGCTCAGTATGCTGGAGTGTACACATACACTGTCCTGTCCTGTCCCCGCAACATAATACATTAATATATGAAAAACCCTGGTGGTCCATGTGGCATTCCATCTAATTCCGCTAGCCCAGTATGCTGGAGTGTACACATATACTGTACTGTGCTGTCCCCTCAACATAACACATTAATATATGAAAAACCCTGGTGGTCTTTGTGGCATTCTGCACAATCCCAGTAACCCACTCTGCTATGCCATAACTAAGTTTGCTAACTGTGTTGTTTTACATCATTTCCTGGCAAACCCTGTTTGCTGACATTTGAAGGAGAGCTGCGGCAGGAATATTCATTAAGTGCTGCTGCTCACCACACAAATGTGTAAACTCTATGTAGGCTTTGGTCAAAGCCTACACAGAGTCTATTGAATCCCAGAGATAGTGTAGTTTCAAAAAAGGGAGATCTTAGGAGACTGCCATACCTCTCAACTGTACAGATTTTCACAGAATGTCCAGATTTTTGCCTCATATTTTTGGTCCATTATTGATAAAATTTTGTTTTTCTGGCAAATTAGTGGCAAATCATTAAAGACTGAAGTTAAAAAATAATGACAGACATTTGTGTTTCAGACTTCATACTCTTCAGAAAATTCATGCTAATGCAAACCCTGTTATTCTATTAACCTTATAAGTTTGTAAGAGCAATATTTAAAAATTATCCCTATTTTTTGGGCCTGTGTCCCACTTTTACTTATGGCTTTGTCCAGATTTCATACTCTAATAGGTTCAGAGGTATGGAGACTGCACAAATTGGTGTGGAATCACATTGTTGTCAGTCCCAGGCAAAGTTTTCACCAGTGTATTAGTGAATAGATTTAATGGAACAGTTGATGACAAGACTCAGACCAGAACAGCCTGGATTTAGATCAAGTCAATCCTGCACTGACCAAACATTTCTACTAACACAAATTATATAAAAAAGCAACAGCTTGGTAGAAACCAGTCATTGTCAGTTTTGTGGACTTCAAAAAAGCCTTTGACTGCATAGATAGACCATCACTGTGGCACATCTTGGCAGAATACAGTATTCAATACATTACACTCTTTAAGAGTCTGTATCATAGTTCAGAGTTCATAGATTTGTATTAGGCTAACTACCTTTATGGGCAATTTTAAGCCTAGCCAATTATCCCATGTTAGAATCAAACCCTACACCTTGTGCCTGTAAGGTAAACACCTTAACCATTATACCAACTTCCCACCCTGATAGATAGCAAGTACACAGTTTGGGTGAATAATGAGTACAGTGACTGGTTTGTGGTGGTCACTGGTGTACAACAGGGATGTGTACTGTCTCTCTTATTATTTGCAATAGTTATTGATTGGGTCATGCAGAAAGCATTACATGGAAACTCAGTGGGACTGGAATGGGTCTATGACAACAAGCTATGTGACTTAGATTGTGCCGACAACATAGCTCTAATTGATACAACAAGGTGTGGAATGCAGACAATGGCCACATCAGAGGAGAAACAGGGTGGAAAAGTAGGTCTCAAAATGAATCCAGACAAATGCAAAATGTTGGTCAGCAAAGCATGGAATGACAACAAAAACATAATAGCTGGTGGATGAATATTAGATACAACAGACAACTTCTGCTATTTGGGCAATTCCAACTCTCATACAGGTAACTGTGAGAAAGAAGTGCTGGTTAGACTTGGAAAAGCAAATGCAGCATTCAACAGACTATCCATAATCTCGAGATCAAAAAATATGGCACTGTCCACAAAGGTGAAGCTATATCAAGCACTGGTGCTGTCTACACTCATATACAGTGCTGAGCTCTGGCCAATCATAGCATCAGCCATGGGAAGACTTGAGGCTGCTCATCATAAATGGTTAAAACACTTTTTGGGAATGTTATGGAAGGGCAAAGTAAAAAAAAATGAGAGTGTCAGAGAAAGAATGCAACAATAGAAACTTGAAAATATCATTATGGAAAGAAGGCGATGTTAGTTTGGTCATGTTAACCACATGGATACTACCAGGATTCCTATACAATCCCTCAACTGGGAACTAGCTGGATACAAGAGAAGACCAGGCAGACCTCAACAAAACTGGAAAGGAGCTGTAACAAGAGACCTCTGTCGCCTGAATATCACTTGGGAGGAAGCTAAAGAAGTTGCAGCTGATAGGCTACAGTGGAATCAACTTGTGGTCCAGTGTGTCATCAATGCAGAGTTAACCAAAGAGAGAGAGAGAGAGAGAGAACCATAGCTTAGACAGCAAAGTGAAAAAGTAACCCATATTAGGAAACAAGTTGAAGGGAATCTAACTTGCAGCAGTGATCTTGATGTTCAATCATCTACAGCGAGTTATACAGCGAT
Organism: Protopterus annectens; assembly: GCF_019279795.1. Classification (NCBI taxonomy): domain Eukaryota; kingdom Metazoa; phylum Chordata; order Ceratodontiformes; family Protopteridae; genus Protopterus; species Protopterus annectens. Next base: position 346,581,691 of record NC_056732.1, read on the forward strand.
ACCAAGAACATTATAAAGGTCACAACTATAAGATTCTTTATCGCACTGGGACATTACAAAGCACTACAGTTAATGCCATGGGAGTAACCAAGTGTGTGCTATACATGTCACAGCATACATCTTTTAAACAAGCTGTATATTTTGTGCAATGAGGCATGTTACTATTTAAAGTTAAACAATGCAACTAATCATGTTTTCTGATCATATATTTTGACTAGTTATTTACTGTTATTCATTTATTTAGTTAGCTGTTAGCCAGGTAGTGAGGTAAACCTACTGGACAAAAATATCCCCTTTCAAGGGTAATCCAGGAGCACTGTTAGATTGAGAGACTTACTCAGAGTTAAACAGATTGCAAATAGAAACAACCCAGGACAACAGGATAAAGCTCATTAACATCTCATAGCCTTAGCCTTGTATGATTGATAAAATGTTGCTTTTCAAAATATCTGCTTGACTCTTTTTTTTCTGTTAAGCTTAAGCATATCACAATTTACATTTATGAAAACTTATACTGTACAGAAACATGCACTGTCTGCATTTCCTGCAGAGTTGGAGTAAATGTCCAAACTGTATTGCTTTAAAACTGTAATGCTTTGAAAAATGTGACCAGTTTACCATGTGACAGCTCTGTAGATACACTGCCACATTTCTAAAAGATAACAGCAATAGCTGCTTGACTGGTAAATTGAATCCTAGTGTTTCCAGGAAATGTTTTGTTGTATTTATCACTGCAGAAAAAAATAGCCTTAGCTAGCCACTTGGAATGGATCTGTTTTGGTTTTTGGACAACCCTGTTCACTCTTCACAAAGAAAACAAATAACTGATCTGTCTATTTGTCTAGGGATATCTGATTGCTGGTAGAGTGTGCCCTGATGTTTCAAGACCATGTTTTGTTGTATTTATCACTGCAGAAAATAATTAACTTAGCAAACCACTTGGAATGATCTGTTTTGTTACTGGACATCCCTCTTTAGTCTTCATAAAGAAAGCACACAACTGATGTATCTAGTGAGTTTTGCCATTTATACAAAATACCCCAAAACCCTATCTATAGCAGTAGACTTTTCCCCTTCATTTTCTTACTTTGAACTGAAAAAAGAAGCTGAATAGATTAATGGTGTGTTATTTCAAACACTGTCTTAGGTGTAGAGAATGGATTGCTTATTAAAGGAAGACTTGACCATTTCATTTTGTTAGCTTTATCCCAGAGTCATATTTTTCTACTTATAATATATATCACATTGGTATAATTTAGTGTTCACAAACCAGTACAGTTCATATGTTTAGCAGGTTTCTCCCTGATACAGATCAGTAAGGGCCCATCATCCTTTTCCTATTCAGACCTCACTTACTGTTTCAGCAAGGAATGGTCTCAGTCTGCATGATCTAGCATAGACATATCATTGCTTGTAGTTTTCTGCATTAGTCATCACCTACAATTTTATATCCTAAAAATGTATCTTGCTGAAATCTGTAAGGTGCTACAAAAACATGCAATGGGTTCTATATATCTGTCTGTCTTTCTATCTGTTTATCTGTCTATCTCACTATTTATCAATCCACCCTTTGTTGAGAAGGTTACTCCTACTAGAACAGTGGCCTCTTTTCAGGATATATCCTAGGTGATATTCACAATGATTAGGGGAAAATTGTCCAAGACTAGAGGAAAATTACCCTACTCTTTTAAATAAGTACCATTGTGATCTTTTAAATCCATTTGAGCTGCCACCAGATCAGGCAGATGGGACCATAGTTTAGCATGTCATCTGCAGAACAGACTTTAAGGAAACTACATCCTAAATACAACAGTTCTTTTCTCTCAAAGTAGATCCCCCACAGAATAGTCCTCATACTTCCTCATATTAAAGACTATCTCTTAACAATTTCACCCCCTCTGTGGATTTGCTATCCAAAATATCGTTCTCAGTGTACACTGTATTGGGGCTAAATTAAATCTAATGAAACCATCTTTAGGAATTTGTCTCCCTGGCTTTTACACATTTCACTTACCACATTTGAAAGCTTCTTGCCAATGAAAACACACATAACTATATACTTGTAGCTATTTTTGTTGGATCATATCTACTGGGGTCATAAAGCTATTCAGTCTTAAAATGCACAGCTTTTTTACTGCACATTATGACTTGAATCTGTATTATTTTACTCTCTTTGGAGCATAAACCCCATTTAGCCTTATATAGTCTGAAGATGAAGAAGCCTAATAATCACTGTCAGCAATTTTACTAAACAGTTTGAGCTTTATAAGCCAGAAACTATAATACAATCCGACTCAGGGAACATTAGAAGGAGAAAAATATGACCTGTAATTCACAAAAAAAAAAAAAAAACAGTTTTAAAAAGACTATGTTATCTCAACAATTGTTTGCACTTATCCAATATTTTTTAAATACTCTGTAGCACATATATAACTAGCAAATATGTAACAGTCATTGCAAACCAGTCACTAATGCTTTTACTGAATTTGCATGAAATTGTGATCTGACACTAGGGAAATCTTATCAGCTGTGTCCTTATAGTGTATTACAGACAAAAGTAGCTTTCCAAGAAAACAAGATCACATTAGGATATCTCCGCCTACAGGGGCATTCAGGGTTAGAAAATAAAATGAAATTAGAAGTAACTACTTATTTTGCTGCCTACAAGTTTGGATTGTGGAGAATTTCATGACAAGATGAAATATATGTTATTTCACTGTCTGCTCATAGTTGTCCTTTGCTTGTAAGGACCCCAGGGCCGTTAGCCTAGAAAATGTATGAGTAGCTTTCCATCTGCCATAGTATCATTTTACCACTACACTTGCATGGGTACATTTATCATTTAAGTAGAGTATAAGGAAGGCTGTGGAAAACATCTAGAAAACTATTGCTTAGAAATTACTTTAGAAATATAGTTGTCTTACTTTCTTTACACATTTAAATGTTCTATCTTACAAAAGCTTTTTTAGCAGCTTACAGTTAGTGCAAATCAGGGTAATCCAGTGAAAATATACTTACAGAGTTTTGAAAACTAGTCCAAGAAGCCAATTTCTCACATTACTCTCACTGTAGGTAAATGCATTTTTTATGTCTTGGATGTGCCATGTTGTGGGAACAAAATGACAATACTACATCAGAGAAAGAACAAGAATAGACTGAAAATCAAAATCATGACAATATGGCAATATAGGGCTATTAAAAACATCATGCCCTTCTAGAAAGACTGTTCAAGGCCCATATACATTAGGGCAGAAATATTGCTAGTAGGACCTCTAGAAACAGCCTTCAGTGACAAACATTTCAAGATAATAGAACTGATTTATTCAAGAAGGTTAATGTCAGATTTGTGAAAAAATACAGTTCAGGCTAATGCCTCTCACAAGCACAATCGAAATAATCCAAAGAATAAACTTCAGAGGCAACACCATGACTATTGGAGCTGACCGTTTATTGTAAAATAACAAAAAACAGAACAAAATAAAGGCCAGTAAGCGGTTTCACGTTACACTGAACGCTTCATCAGACTTCTAAAAATGCTTCCTTCAAATTAAATACACAAATCACATTTAAGGCAGACCAATAGGAACAGTATTTCTATTAAATAATTAATTAATTAAAACTGCATAGCCCAAATTTCAATATTCAGTTGAGTTCTTACCATAAAACAACTGTAATAATACATTAAGAATAAATTAATGATAAGACTTTCCTAGTGATCAATAAAATGCTCTAAAAACTTCTTACAGTGATGGTTCAATTTTTATGTATCTACAACAAATATTATAGCTTGACTAAGCTAAAAAATGTGTGTAAATAATATATATATAAAAGTAAATCTATACATCACTGTCATCATACTAACATATTTACTTATTAAATCATACTTAATTAAAATAATACTCTATTAAAATAATTCATGATGGACATTCTGACACTTGCAAACCTTTAATGAACAAGAGGTCTGTCTTTTAAGAAGGGTTTCAGAGAAAATTTAGATACTAAGATGGAGTCACTGAATATGTAGAATATCTTAAATGTACCCTTTAGGAACCGTTTAACAGAAGTGTCTGACTAAAGGAGGCTCCCTAACGAAACAGGCAGAACTGTCTGAAAGATTTACTTTAAAGAAGAGTAGGCCATCCCTGTGCCAAACAAAGACATAACATAATGTTTGAGGGACTTGATGACTGTTAACAATAAATTGAAAATATGTAGGATTCCTTTGTATTAGATCTTTACCTTCATTCAAAACAGACAAAACCTTATTACAGATAAAATGACTGTTGGGTATGAACTGGAGATCTTCCATTGCTGCTGCTGAGATCTCTGAGACAAGATTAGAGAACATTCCCTCCTTTTTGGGAGACACAATTGTTGGTAAAAAGTATTGTCAAGGGTTTAACTACTGACATTCAAATCAGAACAGTAAAGTGTGTTTGTTTTGGCCAGAAAGGAGCAGTTTGATTGGATTTGTTTGTTTGTTTTGTTTTTCGTTTTACTTCTACAAGTGGTTTTAGTATCAGAAAAGGATTAGGGAAGACATACAGGCAAAACTTTTGTTCCTTGGAACTCAAATGTCTTTGTGACCCATTGGATGAGATGAGACAAACTGAAACAAAACACTACACAATGCTTGTTCAGGTGTCAAGCAAATTAGTCTGTCTCTGGTCCACCTCACTTCTTTATTATGTCTGAAAGCAAAACCTGTGCAAAACCTATTCTTGACAGGCTATCTGTTAGCTTAAACTGCCTGTTTTATGTTGCTGGTTTGGAATGTAAATTACTTACAGAACTATATTCATTTGAACTGCTTGTTCCATGACTATCATTGCTAACCTGCAAAGCTGGTAACAGTGAATGTTCCATGTTTATTTTTAACACTATGGTAGTATTGTCTATTACTGCCTAAATGGCATCTGGCTAAAGTACTGTCTAGAAACACTTCAGTGCTAAGAGGATAGCTAGTGACTATTTTACATCCATGCTCTTTGTCCTCTGGGTTGAATACCAAACCACACTGCACATTACAGTGCTGAAATTGGAGAGCCAAGCATAATTGGAGACACTTGTAGTAACTTTATTGCCTGCCAGAGTGATAAGTAAGAACAGAACTGCCATGACTAGATTATTGGGCTAAAGACCTACCAACTTTCATAACATTCTTGACTTATAGCCAAATAAAAAATAACATAAAATGTAATGTGCTGTGTGATCTAGCAAGTTAGAAGAGGATACCATAAGTTTGGCAATCTACAGTGCAAAATAATGTCCATCTAGATTCTGGAAGTGTGTGGATAATGGATCCCTGGAGTTGGAAGTAGTTCTTGTTGGTGCAAAAGTGGTGTCTGATGTAAGTTGCTATCACCAACCAGAAAGGAAACTTCAGCATAACAAGAGATAAGTAGACCAGATTTGGACCCTACTTGGACTCATGGACCACAGAAGACTTTGGTAAGAAATCAGACCACAAAGACACAGGTGGGCATAAAAGCATTGCCCTTATATGACATGTGTTTTCTTTTTATTGTGTGAGCATAACTTGTTTATTGTGGCACTTGCACCTAAGAGGATCTGATTCCCTCATTTGATCTAGTTTATTCCACCTATTCCATTCCTGTTCCTAAATGTTGTTTCTTTAGTTAGTTAGTTAGTTAGTTAGTTAGTTAGTTAGTTAGTTAGATAGTAAGTTAGTTAGTTAGTAATTTATTTATTTATTTATTTATTTATTGACGTTTGATTACCAGGAAAGTCTGACTGGGTAGGAGCCCGGGGCTAAAGCTCCAAAGTATTAAAAAAACATTTCAAGAACAACAATTTTACAATCTTTAAAAATAATACAAAAGCATCTACAGTTTAAATAATTATACCAAATTAGACATAATATAAAAACATTGGTTAAGAATAAATACAAGATAATATTTAGAGAATTTGTAGTCAATTTACAGAGAAATTAAAGGCAAATTTAATATAATACAAACAGGAATTGCAATATGAAGTGAGAGGAAAAGCAGACTTGTGGTACATTTAGACTGAAAGTCACTGGAGAGAAACTGATGGAAGAACGTGAGTGAAGAAGGGAGAAAAGGAGGTGTAAGGTTTGAATAGATACTTGTTCACATTTAGGGATATAGATTACCCAAGTGCTGAGCAAGAGCAGAAATAGCTTTTGGCTAGGAAGTCCTTTAGAGTGGTTTTGAAGAATGAGAGGGAGGGTATTGACTTGATGGAATGAGATAAGGAGTTCCAGGCCTTAGCAAAACGGTACAGACAATGCCCAGCAGATTTGATAGGTTTATGGACAGATAGGAGTTTTTGGTCATTGGACCATAATGACTGACTGGGAACATAGCTGTGTAAAATGGTATTTAGTCCCAGACAAGTAGATGGATGCTAGAAAATTCTACAGGTAGTAAGAAGTTGTGTATTTGTTATGTTGCATTATCTAAACAATTGTTTTTCTTTCGACTTTTCCCAGTTAGGGGTCGCCACAGCAGAACTCAGGTCCACTAATGATTGGCAGTTGATTTTTTATGGTGCTGAGGTGCCAGCCCGACACCCAACCTTCAACGAAGGCACGCCCATTCACACATGTCTTTCGAATGCCACTCGACCACGGGGAGGACATGCAGACTCCACACAGAAGGTGATCCAGCCGAGAATTGAACGGAAGAACCTCTTGCTGTGAGGCGACAATGCTACCGCTGCACCACAATGCTTTTAAAAAATAATTTCAATATAGCAGAACTATTGTACCCTGAAAAAATCAGCTTAAATGGTGTCTGGCATTAGTGTGGTATGCATATGTACAAATATTCATACACCATGTAAGCCATGACATACAAATTCATTTGTAAGCATGAAAGCATTCTGCCCAACTTCGGATACTAATGAACCATCAGAAGCCTTTACACATAAATGAATGAAAAGGTACTGCACTCACAGTTATGTGTGTTTCTTATGGTCATCTAAATCCATACATCTCAAATGTACATCATTATAGAGAACACTTCTCACTCTGAATCTTACAAAATTAAATGTTGCACATTGAAAAGGATATGCATTCACTATTAAGAATTTCAAACAAATATCCATACCAACTTCAGTTGAATACTACTGTTATTAATGCATAAAAATAACTATTTTAAAGTATGAAGAAACAGTTAATAACCATAAGTGTTCTGCATTTTTCCCATTTGTTCCACATTGTGACAGTCAGTTCTCCACATTTCAGAGATGGACGGTAAATAGCAATGATCTAAATGTCTTGAATGTGGTCTGTTCACTTAGTTTGTGTTTCTTTTCCGTTTTATGACAAGGTGATGACCAAAAAGGGGGCCCTCTTGATAAATTCACCTACCTATAGATAAATAGCAAAGTCTTATCTCCCAGCTAATTTAAAGAGCTCTATTTTGACAACATTTGCATATCTGCACCTCTAATTACTCAGTACAGGGTTCTCTTGATCTAGTTCCACTATCTATAAATAAGTAATACATTCTTATCTCCCAGAGCAATTAAATAGCTCTATTATCAGAACGTTCTGCACCTGAAATTCCAAGCACAAACCAGAAGTTGCTGGTTATACTCCAAACGGCTTGAAACTATTCCCCTAAATAAAACAGTCGATTTGCCTCTACCACTAATGTAAGAACAGGAAACAAAGTGGCCGTAATGGCATATCTATTATTTATCCAATAATCTTGTTATTCACTTTTGATAATGTCAGATTCATTTTATAACTAGGCTCAATGGCTAAAGCCAGCGCGTTAACACCCTACAGCTCTGATTATACTGATGAATATTTCTGCAAAATAAGCACTGCATGTGCAAAAGTTAATGTGTATGGATGGCAATTAAATGTATAAATGGCCAATCTGTTCATCGTAAATTGTATATATGGATGAATCTTTAGCAATCTGATAAACCAATGCCTGTGTGCTGCGTTTCCTATGCCTTAGACATTCTTGTCTTACATAGTTAGTGGGTATCCCTTCCCACGCTAACCACATTTTATCGGTTTTTCTAAGACTAATTAATTCGTTCTATTCCCATTATTTTAAAACGTTTACGTCTTAAAGCAGAAGCTGAGCGGCAAAATAGTATCTTCTTCTTCAATTACAGTTATGATTAGTGAAGCATTTCTAAACTAAAACAGACTGCTTAGTGGTATTCATTTAACTGTTATGCGGGACAAGGGCTATTTATGGGAGAAAATTTATCAAGTGTAAGCATATAATGCTGCTCTATCTTCGTCACAAAAATCTACTTTGTTGAAGTAAGCCAGACAGTACATCACAAAGGAAAAACGCAAAAACACAAAGTCACTCAAATGAAGTAAAGTGGAGTAAACATGGTAAAGACAATGCAATTGCAAACAAAAGAATAAAGGTAGATGAACCAGCTTCCTCGCGAGCTCCTTGCTTTTAACCTGGTCAGAAACCGACCAATCACGTGTTATGTTCTGTCAGAGAAGCAGTTACCAGTATACTCCAAATGTTACTGAACCTGTGAGGTGTGTAGGCGGTGCAAAATGACCTGCCTGCACTTCTTTAGTTATAATACACTGGTGAAAAACTGGCGTGTTAGCACTTAAACAATTCCATTTTACCATACTGCAAGGGCTGGGTAGGCACAAGCATGAACCTCACGAACTACCTCCATTGTGCAACGTCACACATATCAAGCTATTTGTCAGAAATAACCTTTTGGCCTTCCGGAAATACTATAATTTCAAAGTTACTTCTAACAAAAGACACAAAGTCCAGATTCCACCCTTTTTCCGAAGGGATGCACTTTGCTCACCAGTGTTGCACACACACATATACATAGTAACGCACACACACGCCCGCGCGCACTTAATAACCTAATAAGCACAGCTTTCAAACTTCCTTCTCCAAAATGAGGAACACAGTACTACCACTCATAATGTATTTGTTTATTTATTGGCATTTGATCGTCATAATGTGGAACACTTACTAACAATTTCAAATAGGGAGCTCATAGCATGGTTAAAATGTGACTTTTTTTTACTTGTATAATAGTTCTTTTAATGAATTAATCTGATTCAATTCTATTTACATTGGATATCAGTATCAGTTAAAAAAATGCTAATTGGAAGTGTAACAGACTCTTTCAGTGGGGAACTTCGAGGAACACGAACTTTTTAAGACCCCAAATGAGGAACTTTTTTTTTTTTTTTTGTAATGATATACACTTGATATGTATACTGGTAAGACAGTAATCGCTATTGTCTACAGTAATTTCCACAAACTTCACTTGTACTTCACTTTCTAATTCATTCATAGACAAAACTTGTATTGAGTTGTACCTCAAAGGCAATCTGTGCATAAGTGGACAAATAAATCCAACTGTCAGTAAATAGGCACAGAAACGAATTATCTACGTCATTAGGAAATAATTTTTACAACGTCACTATTCAATAATCTGACATTTGCCGCATGATGTCATATGCAGTCCCTGTGGTTTTAAACATAGCACACTCTCTGCTGTCACTGATGCCACACAGACGCTAACTTATTTTCCTATGTCTATTTTCTTGTTACAGTGCAATGGGGGTTGGTGGAATTTGCAGGATCTGAAACCTTTCCCCTTTTCCACCTATTCCATATAGTTTCCATTGTGAGAAGTTAATCTCACTCACTAATCTCATCAGTACCAGGATCCTGCTTAGAGTCTGCAGCCTTTTCCCCTCCAGATGGCACCCCAGAGCAACACAATTAAAATGGCCAGAGGGCATGGTACAGCACTTCTTCCAAAGGCAGTGTTCGTGTGGCCTTACCGGAGTGCATTATAAACACCCACCAATTTAAAATCGAATATGGTAAAGACTCGTAATATTCGTTTATAAACCTGCCATAAATGTGTAAACAATCACTGGCGCAAATCACTGAGCTACACGGTTTTAGTGGTACTGACTTTGTGTTATCTATTTAACAAACGTTTACTAAGATTTAATTACAGTCGGCCTTCTTCGTCCACAACTACATGACGATCCCATTGTAAACTACCATTTTTTAAATGTATGTTTCCTCAATATATTACTTATTACAGGTCTGTAACACATTATAGTGATCGATTTCTCCTCCCTCAGGTAGTCTGATCACAACAGTTCTGTTCTAGAATTATGTTTTCCCTGCTAATCTTCGGTGAAAGCAGAAAAACTGACAATAGTTACAATATTCAGTATTTGCTGCGGAGTTTCTAGATTTCTTACCTTTGAGGCACCTCCTCTTCCGACATTTTTTTACAAATGTTTCCTTTATACTCATATTTTTTTAGATTTCAATACAATCTCTACTTACACCCAAAAAATGCTTCCAATTTTACCTAAAGGCCACTGTCATATCCCGAAGAGTGCCTCACTCATTTCTGACTAACTAAACATATCTTACACTTTTGCATCTCACTCTCACACAAATTCTACTCATTTCCACTCGCTACACTTTGATAACAAGGTCTTCTGCATCAATTGTCCCGCAGTATAAAATTCCGTTCCTATTAACGACAACCAGACTTCCCCCTCGTGCCAAAACCAAAAATCCTCAAAGCTTCCTGTACCCATTGTGGGCGTTCTGCACCCAGAGTTTCTGATGACAACCTCTGTTTTTATTTATTTTGTTTTGTTTGTTTTGTGTTTTTTATGTTAGTATTCCCATTTTAACTACTATTAACTCTGTTCCTTGTTTATAATGACAAGCTTTTTGAAAACTTTATGTATATATTCTGTTTTCGGAATTGATTATACGGAAATTGTTAATATGTCACTGTGATTTACTTTTGCGAATTGTTCAAGACAAGATACAGTCAAATTAAATTTCAGTAAAGCTTATTTCTTAATGACTGACAAATGTTACTCTCTTCTAACTTTATGTAACAGTTCTGCTGTTATGTACCGTAACTGGTAATTAGGTCATAGCTCTAAAGCTTTGAGATCTATCTATCTACCATAATCATTTTTCCGTGTAGCGTATTTTAACTACCAGAGAAAAATGTTTTATCAAGTCAACTGGAAAAAAAGACACCTTGTTTGTTTATTTCTGTATTTGCCGTTTGTGTGGCTTTTTACAGATAAGACATATCCCCCCCCCCCCCTTTATTTGGGAGGTCCACACTGATATTTCCTGTCACCCCTTTTCCTTTATACTATTCGGGGTCAGAAGATCTGGTTTCCATTGGTCTTCTTTATGTTCTGTTCTGAATAACATGTATAACAGCATTGCACCCAACAAGGCATTGTCTTCGCCTTTTGGGCTTTTGTTTCCATGTTCCCATTGTAAGTTTTCTGTTCCTCGTCGATGGCTTCAAAATTAAATGTTGGCAGGCCTACTCTGAATAAGGAAATTACGATCAGAATAATACACTCCAATCAAAATAATATATGAAAGGCAAAATTTAGTAACGTATACAGCGTAAATTTTAAGAAGAAATACAGCATTATTATAATGATGCATATACTGTCCATTAGTTATTTTATAGTGACAAGACTCTGGGAAGTGAAACAGGCTTTCATTAGGAGATACAAACAATAGCACGTCATAGCTAGAACTCTTAATGTAATGAAGTAACGGATGACCCCCTGTTCTATTCCATATTTCGTTTTACTTTATAAGTAGACGGGCAAACAAATACATTTCCGATATCTACAAATCAGACATTACAAGTAACCCTCCCAGACCGTAGAATGAACGTAAAAAAAACAGCCTTCCGTAGAATTAATGTAAAAAAGACAGCCTTTAACAGTGTGTGTGTGTGTGTGTGTGTGTGTGTGTGTGTGTGTGTGTGTGTGTGTGTGTTTACAGGTACTTCAGTTATTATCAGTTTTGCATGATTCACGAATTTACTTACTAAGATTTCCTACATCATACCAGAAAGGTAAGATAGATGGGCGGAGAGAAGAAAAACACCTCTTCTTACTTCGTTTCCTATGAGCAGGTAACTGGTGTCCCAATATTTGGAGTGTCTCTTCTGTGCACCAAACTACAAACATGAAATTAATACAAAATGCATCCACAGATGCCCGATTTCGTTGTTTCTGAAGAAATAAAAACAGAAAATAAAAACGCAAGGTTATCATAACAGACAAAATGTCAAACGAACTAACATTAAAACAAAAAAAGCAGCTTAAAAGATCCGGGTAGCCTCGTCCAAAAGTCATTAAATGAAGATATGTGCATCTGCAGTAGATTTCGAATAGCAAAGTCAACTACAGTCAAAGGTAAAATTCCGAGTGTTTGCACTATATACGTGCTGAAATTATAACGGGTTGTTGTGTATAACTGTATTATATGCAAGCATTAAATGATTTTTCAAAATGTAATGAAAACAATAAACTTAAGGTGATGCTGCACAACACACCCAGTTATGGAAAGAAATGATTTGTTTAAACACAGAAAAGTATTGTCACATTAATTAACGTTAATATAGTCCATTGCATGGTATTCAGAATGTATTTAAAATGAATGCGGTATCGGTCTTCTTCTTCAATCGGTTTCATTTCTTGTCATCAATCTTTGACCAAGGTTGTGGTGAACTGAAAATCAGCTTTTATTGTCCAGTAAAGCGCCCCAGTGGAATTCTGGACCCTGTCTGCATAAGTTTTAAGAGGTCGCTACCCTGACTTATTTCTTATATATCCCAAGCGTTCGCCACCCCCTTCTCGCTACTCGCCCCTTGAGCCCGTGTGGCTTCAAAATTCTCCACCCTGCCATTTCCAAAATATTTTTCCCTTTCATCTTTCTGCCGCTGCTGCTACTGCTGAAGACATTTCTATTTATCAGCTCTGCAAATCAATGACTGGCGTCACAAGGGGTGCTGGAGTGACGATTGCACCATTAGTAATGACAGCTTAGAAAGAAGGGGCAATGGTGATCCCTCCCAGAGCCAGAGCAGTACATTGCTGTGAGCGCATCACAGGGTCATCCCGTTTAGCGGCTGCTTCTTGTGTGTTCCTCCAAGACTGCATTGTTGTAAAGGTTCGTGGTAGAGGTTTCTGGGCTGCACTTTAAGGAGTCGAAATGGAAACCGGCAGAAAAGAAATGGTCATGTTTTTGGAGGCAGGACAGCTCCGGACTCTTCTTGGCAAAAGAGGGTCCGGTCTGTCAGAGGCCGGAGCGCAGGAGTCACCAGAGTCATTAGTGCACAAAGGTTGTGGTAGTCCCCGATCTGACCCTCTTGTGCAAGAAGGAGGAGGGGGGCAGGACGAGATGGCAGCTAGAAGCGAGACGGGTTCTGTGAGCCGGCCAGCTGGCGCTCTTTGTCAGGCGGACAAACCCTTAATGGAAAACCGTTCCAACCCGGGGCAGCATCTCAGCAGCGCTTCTGATACCGAATCGGACTTCTACGAAGAAATTGATGTGAGCTGCACTTCAGACTGCAGTTCTGGAGCAATGGATTATCCCCACAATAATGGTACCGTTTCATTACTGATTATTCTATAGCTATGGTACTAGTCCGATTTTCGGGTATGAAAGTTCACCCAGTGGCATGCTTTACCTGTTTACCTCCTCCCCCAACTGTTTCTCTTTTTACATCTTAACAATAAGTAGCCAAAGGTCATCATGCACCTTGTCTCTGTTATCAGCACCTACGGATGCTAAATGCACTTGGATGGTGCAGTAAACAAAGTCTTTAGGCAGACTGTTGGATTAAATGAACTGACATAACAAAGGTGTTTCATCACTAGAAACATTGTATACTGGCTGCATTTTTCTGCTTTAGTAAAATAGTATCATTAATGTCACTGTCATTTCATTGTCTGTAATATTGTCCATTCACCATATCAGACGAAGTGTCTTATTAAAGTCTTGCTCCATGCTAGACATTTGTGACACGTGTGTGTGTGTGTGTGTGTGTGTGTGTGTGTGTGTGTGCGTGTGTGTGTGGTTAATCAGACACAAATTTGCTGACAATGGAGTGAAAGAAGCAGTTGTGTACTCTTGTGACCTTCTAGTATGTTGTGTTATTAACTCGTATAAGACTAAATTCTTAATATTGTTATATTGTGCCATCGACTTCTCTGAGCCATTGCTTTCAGGCTTACCCTTTTAAATAAAAACATTGTCCCTGGTTTTGGGAATGTTCACCATTGTGCAGTAACATTTTGTTCCATCCCTCCTCATAAACACAATATTTTGACTGCACAGTCTGGAATAATAGCACTAAATAAAGCAGAACACCGCAGGTGTCTTCTTGTTCTTCAGAAAATACATACTAGTACTAATTCATTGCCTTATTCTCTGTACATTCGAAGTGAATTGTGGCAATACATGAACCTGTGTCTGATCTGCGGCCTTTACACCCTTGCCTCTGTTTGGTTTTAGTTATGGCTGTGGTTAAGAGGCTCTTTATCACCAGTTCCTAATTCGTGTTTTACATATTTTAGCAACTTAACACCCCAGCTACAGCTAAGAGATTATAACGATCGAATGCTCGCTCCCCAAAACAAAGCAAGAAATGTGTAGTTTGGTAACATCTACAAGTGATGAGTCAGAACCACTAAAAAACACAGAACATCCACCAGAAATTACACCAGGTAAGTAGGTAGATTAAATAGATAAACAGCCAGACAGAAAACTGAACTTTTCCTGTGCTGTGTTCAGGCACATACAGTTGCAGGTGTAGCAATGAGAGGTGTAATATTCGCACAGCATCTCCATGGGAGATGGCGATTCAGTCAACAACATTTTAATGTTGTCGCCTCATGGATGTGAATTAAGGCAGTGTCAGTGAGACTTCTGAAATGCTCTCATGAGAAATATTTGTGGGTCACCAGCCAAAAATGGGATTTGTCATCTTTTTTATTCCCATAGATTGTCAAAATAAGAGTTCTAACTGGGACTATCAAAGGTTCTGTAAAACAAACAAAACCCTCGGACAACCGACAAAAATACTCTGCAGATGCTGGAGAATTTCACTGCATACTGCACACAACTCTTCAAAATAGGTATTCATCTTTAAGGTAGGTTTGGTATATTTTAAACAGGCATGCTGTAATGCCTGTGTGTCTTCATCCGTCTGTACCGGTTGGAACAAACCTGTAGTAAAAGCATTCATTGTATTAATCAGGGGTGCTTTGTCTCAGCATATCTGGACAAAGCCATAAATAATTGGGAGGCAAAGGGATAAAAATAGGGACAGTTTTAAATATTCTTCGTACAAACTTAGAAAGTTGATAGAATAACAGGTTTTGCATTAGCATGCATTTTCTGAAGGATACGAGGTCTGAAACTCAAATGTCTGCCATTATTTTCTGACTTCAATCCTCAATGATTTGTCAGAAAAATACCACCAGCCCAAAATATGAAACAAAAATCTGAACATTCTGCGAAAATCTGTATAGTTGAGAGGTATGTGTCTCAGTGAGGGGTTCATTTTAGGCAACAGCTAATAACAAACCACAGCAGCATCGTGTAAAATGTGTTGCCGGGCATAGTATACGTTGTTTCCAAGCATTTCTCAGAAACAAGTATGGCTTATTGAGGTCAAAAGATGCATGTGACTGTCTAAATTAAGGTCTGCAGCAAATACTTGCACTCAGCTTATTTTCAGGTAAGCAATGTTCATTTGAAAAAAAATGACCAGTTCTAATTGGTGAGGGAGCAACAGCTGGGAAAAAAACATCATTCCTCAAGGCCCAAGGGGCAGTATTTACAGAGGTATATAGGTTTTGAACACAACGTTGGGGGCAACATTAATGTAAGGTTGTGAATACAAAATAAAAAAAATAAATATGTGCACAAATGACATACTTCTACAAGAATAACGTTCTGTGTTTCTCTTTTCAGGTCCCCAGGCAGAGGCCTTAAAAATTAGCCACGGGAGCGGAGGTGAGACTGTCAAGATTGGTGGAGCACCGAGCTCTTTAGCTTGCGCCACTGGTGATCAAATGCGCCGTTACAGGACAGCCTTCACACGTGAACAAATTGCCAGACTGGAGAAAGAGTTCTATAGGGAAAACTATGTATCAAGGCCCAGGCGATGTGAGCTGGCAGCAGCATTAAATTTACCGGAAACGACCATTAAGGTAAGTGCACACCTCACCTGACTTGCCTTTTTGCTGAAAGGAGCCAGAAGCTGTATATGCGTTTTTCACTTTACCTTAGTCACCGTTAGTCTTAACAGCTGAAAGAACACTCTTCTTTCTTCCTTCAATCATCCTAGCTTTATAAAAATCATTAATTGAGTATACATTATTACATACGCTATGTAAGTGTTGATCTAGTCAGTGCTTTTGGTGTTTTTTTTTTTTTTTTTTTTTTTTTTACCAGCTTCAGTTGGGTCGTTTTGGTTTTATTTTAACTGATGCTTTAAATTTTTGAACAGACTTAGAAGGATTAACTGTGTTGCTTGAGATCGGTGACACCGGTACCAGTAAAAGTAATTTGTCATAGCAGTGTATCTTCTATCTCCTGTCACTCTATTGAACGGTTTCGGTTAGGAAAGGGTGATGGAGAGTTACAGGAAAGACGTGGCCTATTTTGTGTTTTCTGCTTAAGGATGATGGATTTCTTGCTACCACAACAACCCCTGGGGAACCCTGGTAAAGCCATATGAATTAAAGTGGGTGGATGACAGGTCGTCTTATGGTGGTTGTTTGCAGAACATGCATTTGCAGAAAGACAGAAGCCATTCCAGTACCGGTAGGGAGGTTAGTTATAACAGATAGGCGGAAGGGTGATTGTTTGAGGAAGTTGGGCAGTGGGGGGTCCCAGACACAACGATTGCCCTTCTGATGCTACGTATCTCTAATCCCCAATCCGCAAAAGCAATGAATGGCCTACCATAGACATGGATAACAGACAATTCTTCAATCACACACATCCAGCAAGGAGTGATCAAAAATCCAGCAGGGAATTTAAAATATTAAAGCCAGTTATCAGAATAAAGGGCCTACACGCAGGTTGATAATTACAAGGCCCTTGCCATGTTTAGCAATGCTAGAAGAGCCTATCAAAATTAAACAAGATCAATCTGGATCCTATCAGAAGGTCCTTGTAGGTAAAGAGTCAATGAGTTAAGATAGATAGATAATTGACAACTAGATAGATACATGGACAGACGATGAAAGCAAATAAATATACATAGACCAGTATGATTAAAAGAATCAGAAGAGCTATTGCAGGATTACACTGGCTAGTCTTATGAAAGCTCCAGTGGTCCTTAGCCTTGTGTACACCTGTATAAACCTGTGAACACGTCTGCGGTATTCAGGCTCCACTACAATTGGGAGAGTCATGGCTTGACAACAAGAGGTCAGTGAGCTACAGCAGGATTAAAGCAATCAAATGCCCCCAGCAGGGATAGGTGAATCAAGGAATCTACTACAATGTACTGTCTCAGGAGGCCTAAGCAGAGTATCAGAATCTAGTTCCCCCAGAGCAATTTTATGAAATAGGGGAATACGGTGCTAATCCAGGAACCAGCCCTTCCCACATGTTTTAAAAGATGTGGGTGTCCATAGCAATATTCATGAAGATAATGGCCTCATCAGTAATGTCAATTTTTAGAAAATCTTGAGCAGAAGTAATAAAGTAAGGGGTCCCAGCATAACTGTAGGAATTAGTGGATCCACAGCAGTATTACTGTATGCCAGGGACACCAGCAAAGTTTTAGGGACCACAATAAAGCTCTACACCTTATTGTCATCTGATAAGTAAATTTGACATGTTCACACACAATTTCATTTTATATTTCAGTACTGATCTGCTTACATTTTATGGGCAATTGGGGGTGATAGTTACTAGGGTTGCACATCCTATCATGTTCATAATTAGGGGCCTATATTATTAAATGAAGACTGCTGTAGAGTATTTTGTTGTTTTCGCAAACTTTTAACAAAACTGTTGAAACAGTTTTGGCTGGGAGCACTTTGGACAGCGACTAAATTAATCAATTCTGACTGATGCTCAAAACTCTTGTGCTACTAGGAGAGCGTTATAGGCAAATTGTGTTGTAGCCTAAAAATGTAAATAAGTAAGTATACCATAGACTAGAGACAAAAAAAACTGTTAACAGAGGCATAGTTAGATGGGGGGAGTTCACTGTGTCAAATCTAGTAAGTGTGTGTCGGATTGATAAGATGAGCAGATGACTGGTTGGATAGATAGATCAGACCAGCATGCCACACGTTGGTCTTAATTCAGAAGTAATCAGGGTCTTATCTCATTCCTTTTCTTTTTAACTGCATTATTGGTTTCCTTACTAGTCTGATAAGTCTTAATTCGGTGGAATTTTGCTACTTACTGTTTTAAAATTATGTGGTTATGTATTCTGGATGCTTTCAACGTTTCTTGAGCAGTAATTTTCTATCAATGTAGTTCCGAGCGGTAAACATTAAAAAGCGTGCAAGCATGCGTGCGTACGTATGTGCGTTTATGCGTGTGTACGTATGTGTGTTTGTGGAGAGTGAGCGAGAGAGACCTTTTTTCACTTGCTTCATTGTAGTTTGAAAATAATGTTGGATTGAAGACTTCCGTTAAGCAACGTAGCTCTAATTAGGTGTTCTACTACTCTTAAGACATTCTGCTGTCTAAATGAGAATGGCCTCAAACTTTTAGACAGGGTACCCCTCAACCTCTTTAGTGCAAGAAGTCTGGACAAAGCCTGATATAATTGGATACAAAGGCCCCAAAATAGGGACACATTTTAAATGTTGATCTTGGAAACTTAGCTGCTAGAATAACAGGATTTGTGTTACCATGGATTTTCTGAAGGCTATGAAGTGTGAAACTCAAACGTATTTCATTATTTAGTGACTTTAATCCTCAGATCATCTCAGTGATTTGCCAGAAAATCAAAAACTTTTATGAGTTATAGACCAATAATACGAAGCAAAAGTATGGACATCTGGACATTTGAGAAGTATGTTATTATAAACATTTTATTCTGGTAATATTTAAGTAATATATAGTACACTGTGACATGACCTTACATCTCATTCTAACTCCTAGGTGTACGCTTTCTAATAATTAAAGTGCGGAGCTTTTCTCCCTGGGCCTCCGCTGAAAAGAGTTTTGTACCCAGTAGAACTTTTCAGGTAATCAAAAGTAAACAAATAAATCGATGAATAAAAACTGAAGCATGTCTTCGCTATAAAAGGTAATGTGGTATATCAACAAAAATGAAACACAATGGCACAATCCATGTTTGATCTGATGAATGATTTATAGATTGAGAACATTGCCACAGTTTAGCATTAGCAAACACAAAACATTACATGTGCTGTACTGCAGCGGTGAAACACACTTTGCGGTGTTGTGCATTCTTTTGGCACTACGTTGTTATGCCAGGCGCAGGAGACCGTCAACAAATGTAAAGTAATTAACACACACACACTATAGATGGGTAAAAAAGAAAATAAGATATATATATATATATATATATATATATATATATATATATATGTGTGTGTGTGTGTGTGTGTCACTCACCTTAAATCTCGTTGGACACACTTAAAGAGGCAAAAAAAAAGGCGATAGCAAGTTGTCAGAAGAAAAGAAGACTAAAAATACATATATGTGATATAAATTATTTTATTATTTCCAAAAGTAATATTTGTTAACATTCGCTGTTCTCTTCGAGGATTATGACTTTTTCCTCTTTCCCACTATTGTTCCTTTCTTGAGCACTAGACTGTGCCTTCACCGAAGGTGAATAAACAGATACATAAACAGACCTACAGTCACCTTCCTACACACGCACACACAGAAAATAAGAAAATATTCTTAAAATTTAATTGAACTAAACTGTGGCACTGCCTGACAAACACCGTAATATGATATAAAACGCTGAAAACAAGTAATATTTGTCAAAAGAAGCGTCATTTTGGTTGAACAGTAAAATTCATCTTTTGTATCATTTGGGGATATGAATGGATGGCAACCCAGCAGTCTCAATGACTTTTCAACGTTAATTAAGCTTTTAAAAAATGCTTTTATAGCATAAGACCCACACCTTCTAGCAAATGTGTACACATTTTAGGAAGGCAAATATTAAAAGCAACACAGGCCGAGATATGCATGCACACATGTAATGACATGCAATGATGTCTTAGAGCTGTGCAATGGGGCTGCCGCATCCATGGGTTCAGCAATTATTTGGCCAGTTGTTACCAGTTAGGCTTCTATAATTTGCATGCATATTTGAAGTAGTCGTTGTATGTGTGTGCGTGTGTGTGTGTGTGTGTGTTTTGCATGCATCTAAAACTGTACACTCACACCAAAGTTTATATCTTTTTCACATCTTCTTGGCTTCTACGGATTTATTATTTATATTGAATAAGCCAGTCCCAAGGAAGTTATGTGCAATGTGTGTTGTTTTCATTAGGCAGTGTCTGTCTATCTGTCTGTCATACCTCTCAACTGTCAAGAATTTCACAAACTGTGCAGATTTTTGCCTCATATTTACGATCTGTCCCCCTTAACCTTTGCGGTTTTCTAGCAAATCATTAAAGATTGCACTCACTAAATAATGACAGCCATATTTCAGCTTCAAACTTCATATTCCTCAGAAAAATTGTAATGCAAAGCCTCTTATTCTATCACCTTAAGTTTATAGGAGCAAATTTTATAATCTTTCCCTATTGTTACCTTTTGTTACACACGCACACACTATTTGCCACATATTATTTTGACTTTGTCTCTGACTCTTGCACTAACAATTTGAAATGTATGCCATTATGTTTCTGAGAACTGCTCATAAAATTATTCTCCAATGGGTACATACAGAATGTCTGGCTACAACTTTGTGAAAGATAAATATTGCACTTAGGAGTTTGGAGGAATAATGCCTTCAACTTTAGACTTTTGGCTCTCCCAAAATACAAGTTATATTATTATTATTATTATTATTGTTATTCCTTTATTGCGCTTGAAAGAAAGCTGTCCGCGCTCATTTGTGTTAAAGGAGGAATACCTGTCATTAATATCATTGTAGTCAGGTATGTTAGTTCATTTCAAGTAAGCCTTCTTGAACCCTTCAGTTAATAAGTGTTCTTTGCAAATGCGTTTTCAAAGACTGACATCCTTAGGCAGTTCCATAAAGAATAAAACTGCATAGCTTGCATATTCGTGGAAGGTACATCATGTTAATTGTATTATTTTTTCACAGGTGTGGTTCCAGAACAGAAGAATGAAAGACAAGAGACAACGGCTGGCTATGACCTGGCCACATCCAGCAGATCCTGCTTTTTACACTTACATGATGAGTCACGCTGCTGCTACAGGCAACCTGCCATACCCCTTTCCATCTCACCTACCTTTGCCTTACTACTCTCATATGGGCATTGGGGCCACTTCGGCCTCTGCAGGTACACCTTTCAGCACTCCACTCAGGCCCCTCGACCCTTTCCGAGTGCTTTCGCACCCTTATCCCCGTCCTGAACTGCTGTGCGCCTTCCGACATCCTTCTTTGTATCCCTCACCTGCTCACGGACTCAGCAGTGCAGGAAGCAGTCCTTGTTCCTGTCTGTCCTGTCACACCAGTCAGTCAAATGGACTGGCACAAAGACCAGCTGCTTCAGACTTCACCTGCTCCTCGAGCACCAGAACTGACTCCTTCCTCACCTTCACGCCTTCAGTGCTGAGTAAAGCACCGTCAGTCGCCTTGGACCAGAGAGAGGAAGTACCTTTAACAAGATAGACCAAGAGGCTTCTCGGCTCCTTAATAGCTTTTTTTTTTTTTTTTTTTTGGGGGGGGGGTATTGCCCACTAACATTGAAACTGTTCAGAGTACTTTTACGTTCAGTAGGACTGTAGTACCCCATATTGATATCAGATTTATGGAATAATTACATCAAAGGAAAACAACTGAAGCATGAACATCAGCCGTGTTACGTTCTCCTCACGTTGATTGTGGCACTTTTTTGCTACTCGCCCTGGACCTGTCTTGTACATCGCTGAAAGACTGATGAAAGTCCCGATGTCTAAGCTGCTGCACATTGTATTAAATGCATTTTAGAAAAAAAACGAAATGCACGATTGTTTGCCAACAGTCGACAACGCAGAACTGCAACAGTTTTAATTCTGCAATGTGCTATTATTTAGTTGAGTTTTATACATTTTATATTGTTCTGCTGCAGGAAAGATGTCAGGTAGTCCCTGAAATGCTAGTAGAAAAGCTATGTGAGGGTCAGATTCATCATGTTGTTGTCAAGGCTGCCTGTTTTATGTCTTCAAGTTAAGTGATGTTAGGATCCTCGTAACATTTTGTTTCTCTCCCTCTTTCTCACACACACACACACACACACACACACACGCCGTTCATTGTCTTATTTAGAAGAGCTAGTGTCCAATATGCACTACGAGATGCCTGTACTAAGGCCATGAAAGGCAGCAAGGGTTGTATATGTAAAGAGGACTTTTGAACGTTGAATTTATGGTAATGTTCTCAGCACAGGGACCTGGTACCAAACATTAATAAGCCGCCAGGGGAAGGGATTATGTAGGTGGTGGAAACGAGGGGGGGGGGGGGCAGAACCAGCTAATTCAGGCAATTGTTGTACAAACGGTAAGAAGGGGCAAGTGTCCCAACACACACACACACGCTTCCTGGTTCTCTTTCTCCAGGCTTTTTCTTTATTGCGGTATTTTCTTTTTCTGCAAGTACACCCCTTTCATAATATCATTTTGAAAATGTCTTTTGAGGCCTCATTTATCAGATAGATCTTTGCTTCTGTTGTTGTAGTAGACCCCCCCCCCCCTCTAGTTTTTTTTCTCTCTCAAACAAACAACTGGGGTGAGCCCATGACATGGAAAAGTCAACCTTACATATATATTCCGAAACCAGGTTTACACTAAAATATAGTCAGTGTATTAGTGGTTACTTCTCTACAAAGCAAAGGCGTGTCATTTGAATTTGGGGCTTGCGCTAAAGGGTGAAACTGATATGAGTGGGTAGGGAACAATTTCTTAATAAAATATAAAGTACTACTACAACTGAAAGACACTGTAAACTGGCAATTTGCTCTGATTTCTTGCGTTTGTTTCCTAGGTTAAATTCGACGCACATATTTATTAAGTTTTAGGAACTCAAGTTCTTTGATTATAATGTGAAGATAATACAGTGCCATTAATAAAATGTACATAAACAAAATGATAATAAAGAGATATTTTATGACTTATTTCAAAATCTATTTATTCCTAGTGTTTTTTATGAAAGCCTTCCCACTACAATTTGTTGTACTTCTGGGTAGGAATGGACAGGATTTGTAAACTCAAATGTTATTTAATTTGTAGCACAGTTACAAACAATGAAAAACAAAATTAAAGTATGCAGTTGGTGTTAACTGATATTTATATATTACATTGTTTCATTTTACTAGATTAAGCTTTGGAACATGGAATATAATTGTGAACCCTGACTGCACCTGCAGAGTATCATTCCTATTTTCACAGTGTGTTCTGAACTCCATTTTCTGTGCATATTAAAACGCCAAATATTCTGTTACATTGTGTGTGATACGAATTGAAATTGTTTAGCACCATCAACATACATGATCCTAGCTTGTTTGTATTATTACTTTATTTCCAGTCATTGTACTAAAAGCAATAGCACATTAAATGTAAATTTGGGGGTTACATTTATTATTATTATTATTATTATTATTATTATTATTATTATTATTATTATTATTATTATTATATGTGTTAAAGTAAGATGAACTGCTTAGTTTATTGCAAATATTCTTGAAGAGGCGAGTGCAGCTGTTATATGAAACAAGAAATTCCAAGCCTCTTAAGAACAGAAATGTCAAAACTGTGCTTACCATTTTAACTCACCGGCCTATGTCCCTTTTTGTATAGCGTTTTATTTCAAGACCCATACCAACCGTCTATTGACAGATAGATAGATAGACAGACAGATAGACAGATAGGTACACATAAGCATGCATAGCACATACACTATGTATACAACAAAACAAAGATGCGACCCTTGAAACCGGAATGCCAGAGTTCCCCTTTTCCTACTAAAAAATTTTAAAGAGGCAACTGAGACATTAAAATTCAATTTTAAAGTAAACAGTAGTTAAAAATTAAAATTGTAGATTCGATGCATTTTCTAAGGAGTTGATTGACCTATTTTAATATCCCACACGTTACTATGAATTGTCTATCATGCAACTACATTTTTTGACTTTATACGATTTTGAAATTAAAGTAATTGACTAATACGGGTAATTAAATGCATAAACCTGTCCACAGGGTATACCGTGGAGATGCTAGGATGACAGAAACGGATCAGTGAGTATACATCCAGTAAACTGCCTTCAAATCCATTGTGTTATCTAATTGACATAGTCTCCAGACTGAAGCCTGGAACACATCCCTTATTGAGCAAGGTCACTTTTAATTGTGTCATACATAGAAGACTGTTGTTCAAGGAATTAATTGTTATAATAATTTTATTTCGAATTATATAAGCAGTTATGTGCCATCAACATTATTGGAAACTGTCTAGAAGGAACACACGTGAATCGGAACTATATGTACATCTGATTGCAGTTTATAACATGTAGGTGCGGTAATATCATTCACTACTAGTTATTATATCAGTATAACAAAGATAACGGTAAGCCAACCCTGAATGTAATATGCAATACACAGGAGTATTTAAGACTAAAAGGACTAAGTTTTTTTTCCGGGTGGGGGGGGGGGGGGTCTATTCTCTTTTTAAAGGCAATTTCACAATGTATTTATTTTTAAGAACTCAAGACATAAATAACTGATTAGCAATATCATCGTGTGTCATATGTTCTCATTTCCTTACAGTCAAATTCAGCTCTTTCAGAATCCTTGGATAGTTAGCTTTTGATTGATTGCCTTGTTAATGCGTGCTCTTGTAAGTGTGACCAAGCTGATTACAATGCATATGTTTGGAATAATGCTCAGCTTGAGCTAGTGAGTTCAGCAGGAGAGGAAGGGAGAAGCAGCCAGAGCCCTAATCTGTCCAAATGAGGATAACAATAGCATTTACTAGGTATTGAACTGAGTGAAATGATAATACTAGCGTCTTAATTTTTCATACAAGGAATATAAAAAAAAAAACACGGAGAATTTGCATAGTATTTTAGGTATGCTCTTATGTGTGTGTGCTCATTGTCAATCTATATCTGCCCCCACCCTCACTCTGTCTCCAGATAATACTTATGTGCAAAAAAATGGATAGGCAAAACCGATACATTTAACTCATTTGACTAGCTGTAGTGATCCCAGCACTGCACATAAAATACACAATATTAAATTAATAGATTAATCAATTCTGTGAGTAAAGTCCAGTGGACGCGTTTCGGAAGTACACACACACACGCGGTGCATTAGCTGTATTGTTTCTTTCTGCAAAATAAACGAGTTATATTACCAATGCAGAAAGAAACAATACAGCTAATGAAGCAGTTGAATGAAATATAAAACCACAAACAGTACAGTGTTATCACATTTGTTAAAACGGCACTTGTAATTTTTTGCACTTTCCTATTGCATTTTCAGAATTTGTCTACGTTGCATCACCCACTTTTTGGAGTGGTATCGTTGTGGTACTTTTCTGAGGCTAGTGTTTCTGAGCAGCATGACTTCCCACCATATCTCTGTAATTCTGAATTTGTATAAACAGAGGGGTGACCGTCGTTTTCTGACATCCACTGCTCCTGCATTTGGTGATTATGATGCTGATACACAGTGCAGGTGTTTCTCCCCAAGCACTTTGCAGAAAATTAAGCTAGTTTGAATGGATTCTGCATAAACAGTCACACTAAGTCTGCTGGTGCTTGAAGTGCCTACAGTATTAAATCAGACCACAGCATACCTCTCATCTGTCCAGATTTTTGTAGAATGTCCAGATTTTTGCCTCATATTTTGATCTGTTCCTCATTAAATTTTGCTTTTCTGGCAAATCACTGAGGACTGAAGTCAGACAGTAATCTCAGACATTTTAGTTTCAGACTGTATTCCCATCAGAAAAAATATCATGCTAATACAAAACCGCATATTCTATTAACTTCCAACGCTTGTAAGAGCAATATTTAAAAATTGTCCCAATTTCTTGTCCTTTGCCCCCTCCCCATTCTTTATGGCTTTGTCCAGATTTCTGGCTCTAAGAGGTTGAGAGCTATGCCCCACAGTGTTATGTAACTAGAGAAACAGATCAAAGATATCCATAGCATTTCGCTGGCCTTTCTTAGGCAACAGCTTGGCATTATTGAAGGGGGAGGGTGTTTGTTTATGGGAGCAGCAACACAGTACCAGTAAACATGACCATATCGCAAAAATTATGCATCTGGAAGGCAGCAAGCGGGTGATGGTCCATTTGAGACATCTAAAACTACTTATTCAGTGTAAATTCTTCTGAGGTGAAGAAAAGTAGCGGTGCCGCCTCATTTTCCAACTTTCTAGTGAATTACTCTGTAGAGACTTGATTGAGTTTCCACTGATTTTCAGTTGTGCATATCTGTTAGACTAGAAGTGCGATCCTCGGGTCCCTGAAAATTTAAGTGCAATTTAGGGAAAAATATATACCAGGTACCAAACAGTTTGGCCATTTTCTCAAGTACAATCCTCTCACAGTTATCATATATATATATAAGTAGTGGGGTGTGTGGTGCAATACCCTCATTGTGTGTGTGGTTGTGTGTGCGCGCGCATGGGGGTTGCCCTTGACCCACAGCGTCAGTATCAATCTATTTTCCCATTTTTGTACATAGCCTTGGGTGTCACATGAACAGTGTCCACCACATAGAGCCAGGGTGGCCGTCCTTCTAACGTGTGACAACCACTGTTGCAGTTGTTTCTGGGGAATGTGTTTTGGGACTCGCACTATCGAGTCTCGAATATTCTCCTCGGTTTTAGCAATATCAATCGAAATGTAATGTGCTTGCCAGGTCAGTGCACCTTGTGTTGACTAAGTATAATTTTCACTGATAGTAACGTTATGAGTTTATCTAAGTTTCCGGCTGAAGGCGACGTGCTTATAAACATATTGTATTATTGCGAGTTTATTAGCACCTGCACCATTCTA
Source organism: Protopterus annectens (assembly GCF_019279795.1). Taxonomy (NCBI): domain Eukaryota; kingdom Metazoa; phylum Chordata; order Ceratodontiformes; family Protopteridae; genus Protopterus; species Protopterus annectens. The sequence goes on from NC_056732.1 coordinate 346,608,718, forward strand.
TCCTGCAGCATATTTTGGTGTTTTCAGACCTCCCAACTTGTCATTTGGAAAAAACAATAACGGAAATAAGTTTCGTAAATGTTATTACACTTGTCACTGGTAACCTATACATATTTTTTTATAAAAATGTAGCCTATTTTTTTTATTTGCCCGCTTTATATTGTTCAGTGTTGAGGATAGCCGCATCTTTTAGCCTATTACAATATCAAGACTGTGTCCAAAATTGTTACATTTTTATAACCAGATGCGCACTTTAAAGGAACGCAACTGTGACAGCACATTTCTCAGTAGCAGGTGAAAGGAGAGGAACACATTTAACTACCAACAGTACCAGTAACAGGTATCAGTAAGATTTGACAGCCTTGTCATATCTCGATTCTTGCTTTTACTGTTTGATTTATACAACAGTTTATGGTCAGTATCTTCTGACTATGTCAGGCAATTTTCTTAATATTCTTTGGTTGTCACTGCTGTGATTTCAGTAATCTACATTATTTATTTAATTATTATTTATTTAATGCTGGTAAGCAATGTGGACTGCTTTGTATAAGGTAAAAAAAGTGAACATGTGAATAATCTTGCTCTGTTTCTCTGTTTAGTACTGGTGTAGAAGAACCACACACACACACATTTCTAGAGCTCTGATTTGCGGTTTTCATATCCAATGTAAAACCTCTAAAATGGCTATCTCCTAGACATTTCAGTATGGAAGGCAAACCTAACTTGTGTGTGTGTGTGTGTGTGTGTATATATATATATATATATATATATATATATATATATATATATATATATATATATATATATGTCATATCACTTTTGGTGTGTGTATGTGAGAGATATGTGTATGTCAATCTTTTGCATTGCTAAATCATGCCCTTTTTGAGTTATTAAAATGTGTACCAATTTAACTAAAATTCGTTTTTTTTTCAGTCGTTTTTTATTAGCTAATTATGGTGAAGAAAATGTTCAGTTAAAACAGAGTACTCCCGATTCCCGAATACAAACCAAATCATTCTTAAGGTTCTTCATTTGTCTTGCTGTACATTTCAAGCTAACCCGTTACTTCTCATGTGTCTTTAGCTCAGTTGCTATGTTCTTTCACTAACCACTGCCATTCTCCAGTTATCTTTTCCATACTCCAGCTATGAAACACAAACTGTTTTTCCTCAACCACTTTGAAATGTTGGATCTGTTGCATTCTCTTTTATCTTTTCCTCTCTTCTTCACTTTTGCATTTTTTTCTTTTTACCCAAACATCGATCACAAACTTTTCTCTGCTGTCCACTCCATCTTCCCATGCTATCATAAACAGAAGTTCTTGTGCTAAAAAAATCTTGGTGTACTTACTAACACAATGGCCTTGCACCAGTCTGAACATAGCAGCTGTTAACTTTTTCTGTGTTTTTTTTTTTGTTTGTTTAATGCATGTGTTTGAAGGAAGGGTATTGTGCGAAGGGCAAACTGCTACCCATACCTTTCAGCTGTCCAGATTTTCGCAAAATGTCCAGATTTTTACCTCATATTTTTAGTCTGTCCCTCGTCATTTTTTTCTGGTAAATCACTGAGGATTGAAGTACCTAAGTAATAATATTCATTTGATCTTCTGACATAAAATCCTTCAGGAAATGCATGCTAACACAAATCGTGTTATTCCATCAACTTTCTAAATTTATAAGAGCAACGTTTAAAACCTGCCCTTAGTTTGTGCGTTTGTAGTCCCATTATTTTATGTTTTGTCCAGATTTCTTGCACCAACAGGTTGCGAGGTATGAGGCTAGTACGTCAAGCAATTAGTTTGGAGTCTAGCAAGGAAAAGCAAAGTTTCCAGTCCAGTTTACAAAACTGGACCCATTGTATTACGAGCAGACAGGTGTGAACATCGTTTTATGCAGAGAGGAAATCCCACCAGACTGCATGTGTTGCAGTGCCCCATACCCCCTCTGCTAAATGTAATCATCACTGAGGTTGCCATTAGCTCATGGAAAGCAAACACACACATACCCCCCCACACACACACACACACACACACACACACACACATCTGTGCTCATAGACAGAGATACAAAGGCTTGAGTACGTGTATACACTTGTGTAAACTCCTGTATTGTGTGTGTGTTGGGGTATCCCAGGACAGGTGAACCTGCCTTAAACTGTGATCAGACACATTTAGAGTGCTCCAGGGTATTTTCAGTGCCACAAGTTTTCATTTTTGGTTACTACTGTAAATCACTCTGTTACTCTTCAAATAATTGCTTTTTAGCACACTTAGAGAATATAGTGATAGAGGGTTTCCTGAATTACAGGCCTTTGTTCAAAGTTATACATATTTTTCCTTTACAAATCCCGGCCAGGGATATTAAACATGCGGAGGATTTTACTTCGATTACATCTTTTTCAGAGTCTCAGCAGTATTGCTTTCAACTTTCTTTACTCAAGACGTCAAATACAAGTCAAAACTAATAGAGAAGACTGGCACAGAATCGGGGCTACTTTTTAGATGTTACTGTAATTTTCGTAAAAGTTAACAGAATGACTGGTTAACGTTCATTTTCTGAGCATGAAAAAGTATGAAATTAGGGCGTACTCGATTGTAATTCTTGGAGATCAGCCAGAAATTCAAACATTTTATGAGGGAATGAATGGAGATCGATATGAAAAAAAGTGTGACAAAATGTACTGTTTAGCAAGTAAAAACTTGGTGTTGGAATATACCAGCAAAAATCACTTGTTTGTAAATCAGTAATAATTGTCTTTTTCATGTAAATACAATAAAAATATCTATTTAAATAGCGGACGTTATGCAAACCTGGGATAACTGAGAACTATGCCCGAATGACCACCGTTTTGTCCAGATTCACCGTCATTGTAAGTGGTTGTGTTTTTTATTCTGTTGCCAACATAAAGGTATGCTTTTAAAGACATTTAGTTGTTTCTGTTACAAAGTGTTTTAGACACAGAAGATTGTCTGAAGCAATTACATGAAAGTGAAACATTCTTTGCCGTAAAATTTGCTGGACATTTGACGGTTTTTAATTTTCCCTGATTGACACCAAGGCTCCAACAGGGAGCGTTCAGGGAAAAGATGGACAGGTGGTGACCTTATATTTTGCTAGGAGATCATAACCCCCCACACTTATCTCCCAGCATGGTTAGCAAAACAAAATGTTAACACCAGTAGTGCAAATTCCTTTATCAGGAAAATATAAACTTCGTTTATCTCAGTCATATTGTGAGGCCGTTAACGCATGACACTTAGTTTTAAAGGAAGTTATAACTGATCCCCCCACCTCCAAAAAAAAAAAAAGATAAAAAAGAAAGCCGAGCTTTGTTTAGTCGAATGCAATATCATTCAGCATTTCCTTTTTTTTTATTCTAGAGCAGGCGATTTCCATAAACAGAAATGACATTGAAGCAAGGTATAATTTGTGATGCATTTTAAGTATGTACAGTAAATATTATGAAAATAGAGAACTTAATTCAATGAAAAAAAAAATGCAGTGAGAATGCTTAGTTGCACCCCACCCCCTCCACCACCACCCCTTTGCTGAGCCCTTTAACTGTGTCTACATCTATTTTAACCCTGTTTTTTACAGCAGGCTGATGCTGAATAGACCAATCACTCTATAATGATGATGAATGTGAAATTAATTCAGATACAAGCAAGCCAATTTACGCCTTCATCTGTTTAAACAGGCTTCCAATATTATTTGGAATTGCAGGTCACAGTTTTAATCAATTCGCTTGGCTTTATCCTTGCATCTTTATCACGATTATTTATAGTGCAATGGGGACTACTGAAAGGCTGTGCTGTTCCTGGGAATAATTACTTAAAAGGAAATGTTTTCGAATGAAAATAAACTGCACAATGAAAGATAAACTGCCCTCGATCTTGTAGAAGAGCAGAGAGCTAAAACTTGCATTTTCTAGGACGCCAGCGACTTTCGTTTATTATATTAATTTCCACATGCAAATGTGTGGGAGGAAAATAATTTGCTTGCCTAGGATGACAGTTATGAATTAATACTCAGTTCATACAGATATCTTACTTTAGTCTCCACCAGTTCTATCTCCCAAGACATAACAATGGCATATATATAATTAGATAGATAGATAGATAGATGGATAGATAGATAGATAGATAGATAGATAGATAGATAGGTAGGTTTTAACTTATTGTATTCTGGGTCAAATTGTACACGAACTATTCTTTATGCCGGCAAATTTCATTTAATCTGTAGAAATCATTGGCAGTAATCCCAGCTGATGTTTATGAAATAAACAGAATCAACACTCTTATCTGCCAGTACACCTTCTTTTGTGATGTCATTGTAAAGTAGCACCCGCAGATACTACATTTACTTGTAGGGGTCATCTCAGCTATTCCCCTTACCAGTAAAGATTTTATAAAAATAAAATTTTTATAAAATTGCTCAATAAAACACTTGTCAGGATGACCAATTTTCACGCGTTTTATCTTATACTTTTTATTTGTTTAATAAACATTTTATGATCGATTCTCTGATACCCACCCCCCCCCTCTCTCTATATATATATATATAGATACATATATATGTAGTAGCCAGGATTTTCTGTGTGTGTGTGTGTGTGTGTGTGTGTGTGTTAAATAGATGGCGGAAGAGAAAGAAAAATAGGATGCATTTATGAATTTAAAGCTTATCCTGCATAATAAATGGAAAGCATAGTTTAAATTCACAACTTCACATGTATTTTACTTATAAGAACTTAAGAAGAAAAATATTATTTTCAGTGTAATTAACATTATTACATATAACTATTTTCTTTTTAAGTTATACTGCTGGAGCTTTGCCACGGGTGTTTGACTCAATCAAAAATTAACAATTTGTTCCAAAAATAAAGAATAGTTTAATTTTTTTAATGTCAGTATCTTACTAGTAAGCTGTAATTCAGCTATTGTGAATTTGGCCGAAAATGCCAGTAAAAGAGGAAGCTTTGAAGGTGAGATAGTAGTTCAGGTAATTGTAGGAAGCCTAGTTCACCCGTGAGCCATAGATGATTATCATCTTGGATTATGCTATAGACAGGAGGAAATAGGGAGAAGATGGAGAAAAGTAAGGATCAGAGAAACACAGAAGGAGTAAGAGAGACAGACGTGAACATGTTTAGGTTGGCACAGTTGTCCGGTTCCAACGCACGCACGCACACGCACGCACGCGCACGCACATACATATATTTCACACTAATACTTCGAGGAAGCTTATTCCACAGATGAAGGTGAGGGAGGTGTTAGATGATGGTTTTATCCTTGATATGCTAATACTCTGGCGTAGAATGTGTTCTTTGGAACAAGTATTAGCTCAAGAGTTTTTCTTTCCAAGGAAAATAAGGTCAGGGAGTAGGGCTGATGTGGCTCAGAAGGCAAGGCACATATCGCATCTCATATTTTTTTTCCTGGGAGGCAGTGCACTTGCATTTCCTTTGAATAATCGTCACTTTGAAGGGGATTTCTACGTAACGTGGGGTGGGGACTTAAGTCTCTCAAGTGGGTGAGGTGGGTGATGAAAGCTTACCCCAGCATAAAAAGTAATTTTGTACTGCTGTCTGTTAAGAAACTTCTTGATTTGGATTGTGTACATTTTCGCTATTTTCAGAGCCATATTTATGTATAATAAATATATATTTATATTTTATATGAATCATACTTTCTATCATGGTCTCAGGAGAATCATTTGAGTAGCCATGTTTCGTCATTGCTGTTAATCCAAGTTTACTCACTGTTGTTAATCCAAGTTTACTCACTGTTGTTAAAGGGCATGATGATTTTATTGCTAAGAATGCATGGCAGACGATCTGTTTCTTTAAATCATATGTCTTCATTTGATCAACCTGCTGCTGTCAAGCTTTTAAGAGAAACACTGCACGTGAAACAGTAAGCTTGTGTCCCACTTGCACAACAAGTTAAGGGCATAAATCCGAATTGTCCGGGCCAGATTAACAACCTGTTTTATGCCTTCCTTAGTGGTACTTTAACTACCACTTCATTTATAGGCTGTTCAGGCATACAACAAAAAGAAAGATAAACGATGACTGGGTTTTGGTAATTATTAAACTGCTAAAATGATTCACTAGGCAATTCACCCAAAAATCTCACAATTAAGCTGTTGCAAACAAAACTAGCTGAATGTGAAAATAGTTAATTTCATTCTCCACAGTCTTAACCTCAATACAGTATATTTAAGTGGTTCATTTATTGTCTATCTTAACAAGTATGGCATATTTAGAAAATATCTATTTTGCATGTCCTTGTGGGAAGAGACTGTTTGTATGCTGCATAAAAACAAATTAGTTATTTAAACTTTGCCCCTCTTAAATGGTACTGTGAATGTCCCATTTATCTTTTGTATGCTCAGGAGGCACACCAAAGCTGAAAGGGTACGACCACGCATGAATTATACAAGATGTAGATTGGCATAGGTGCTACAGAAGAAGTGAACTGCTGCAGGAACAAATTATAAACTGCATTTTTGGAAGGGTGGGCATAGTTCATAGAAGGCACAGTTGACCAAGAAATCATATATTTTCAAATGGATTCAATTCGTTCTAGATGTTATTATGCTTTTCAGGGGATGCAAAAGCAAAGCACTTCCCCAACAATAGGTGCTTTCCTTAGTTGTTTTTGTGAATATGCAGTTGCTTTCACCTTATTATTTTTATTTTGAATATGTGGTATTCCTGGTGTGTGTGTGTGTGTGTGTGTGTGTGTGTGTTTCCACAGATTTTTTTCAGCACATGCATTCCTATTTCTGATGTATGGTCATTTCTGGGTAAAGGCCAGAAGAGAGAGACCTGACAGGAAATCAGTTGTCAGGTTCACCTATGTTTAGCCAAATCACCAGACATCTCAATGGTTTGTCATTAAAAGACAATTACAGAAAATTAGAATAATAAATATCAAATCAAAAATGCCCCCCCCCCCCCACTTTCAATACCTGTCATTTCCATTTTGCTTGCATGGGCATGTGATCAAAGTTAAAAAAAAATGCATTTTTTATTTCCCGTCATCATCTTGCTGGATAAGAACCGGATTTCTGCCCACTTAAGCTTTTGAGGGACATGTGACACTGACACGTGTGCGAAAGTGACACCCGTATAAAAGAGAAGTTCAGTGGAGTCTACTTACTATCTATCTATCTTACCTGAAGTTTGAAAACTGTTTCCTATTACCAGGAAAAAAAGTCTTAATTTGATAGACAACAAAAGTAGAAATAAGGTTAGAGGCATTTTCACAGATAAATTCATTGCCACTGATGTGGTCAAGTTCAGATGTGTTTTTATGTATTGCTTGAGACTATCAGAGGCATTTCCTGCATTTGTGTTGAAGACTAATGGTCAGGCTGCTGACGCATGGCTATTTAGTTAATCGCTGTGTCTCCAAAATCATATCAAAAGCAGAGATAGTGGATTTATGAGAAATAATGCAGTGACACAGAGGCAGATTATACCTTAGACACCACAGTGACTGTGCATATTACACTTTACCATGACAGTTTTATTGTTACTTATTTTATTTACTGTAAGTAGACTCGGCCCAAGGACCCATTGTCAGATGCATCTGATTACATGTAAAAAAAGTTTTGATAAAGACGCTGCTGTGTTCTAACAACAGAATACAAATAGCAGTAAAGCAGATACTGATAGAGTCAACCCTTGCATAACAAACCCATTTCGATATATGAACAACACAAACAAGGCTTAAAATAACTTTAGTAGGACAACAGCCGTATTCAGCAGTCTTATCATTTGGTTAAAATTATACTTGGACTAGGTTAGGTAATAACTAGACAGTGTACTGTCAAACTGATAGTGAGGGGTTGTGGTCCAAAAGGTCAAAGTTAAAGAGTTTTATAGCCTGGGAGACCTGAATAAGAAGCTTTGGTGTAGTATTACAGTAGTTATGGTGTTAATACCAAGGTCAAGGGGTAAGAGATGAAGTTTCATTGTGGTTGAGTAAAGGGTTAAGTCATTACTAAGCAGGTGAGAGTAAGACAGTGGTTAAGCAGAAACAGTTTATGAGTCATGGTGCTTGAGTTAACAGTTACCCTAGGGTAATTGGAAGAATGCTGGCTTTCAGCAGTATATTGTAATGCAACATGAATTTTCCACACCTAATGTAAGTTCTTCTGCAGTTGGATATACTTGTAGAAGATTCCATCAGAGATACATTATAAGCCATATTTCTAGGTAGGAAATATGACATTTTTTGCTAAAAAACTTTGGGATTCATGAGTCCACACATCAGCAATTTTTTTGTTGGGGTGTAGAGGTTAGCAAATGGTCTATCAGAAGTGTAAGTATTTAAACTGATTTACAGAATAAGCCAACCACCTTCTGTGGAATATGGCCTTATTAACTGTCTGCATGCTTCCTGAGATGGCTTGGGGTGTCTTTTATAAATCTTCAGCTAACCAGGTGCAGCTGTAAGGAAGGAAGTGTTGTCCTATAGTTGTTTCTCTGTCATCTATCTTCAGAATTGTCTAATGGATAATACCCCAACAGCTTGGTACAGTGGAAAATATTTTAGTGAACCAAGCTTCATGGCTTCTGTTTGCATGACATTCATGGTTAGACCCACTGAATTAGGCCTTGCATTAATTTTGGTGAGATTGCTAGATAGCAGACCAGTGACAACTTGGGGTAATGTACGTACATACCAGATAACCTGCCATCAGCACATACAATTGCAGGAATATCAGGCAGGGACATTTCAAAGGTGTTTATGAAAGTGGTCAAAGTGGACAGGAGTGGGCCAAAACATAAATTTTGAGATACATCCTCAACAGAGCTTTGCCATGTTTCTGAGTAAGAGAGGTAGTCTTTGTTTTTTTCCTCTGACTGTGTGATTATTCAGATAAATTTGTTTAACCAGAGTAGTGTTGTGAGTGTCAGGCCATGCCAAAGTTACCTAAATATGTACCTGTGCAAAACAGAGTCAGACTTCTTAAATACACCAGTAAAGACTACTCCATCTAACTTTCAAATATGTCCTTTGTTAATGTGGTGGTAAGGGTACTGTGGCCTTTTTAAAGCCATGTTGCTTCTTACTAAAGTGTTCAGAACTGCTGAATTAGGATACTTCTTGTGATCCACTGTCTCTAAGTAACTTATAGGAAAAATACATGGGTCAGGTATAAGAAACAATGCCTTCAAAACACAGTAGACCTAAAGGTAGAACAAACTTATTGCTTCCTAAATTGGGGGAAGGGCATGGCTATGCATATATCTCAGAGTGAATGTCTTGATGACAGTAACCAAAAAATGAGGTCTAGAGTAGTATGGTATTGTGGAGGTTATTATTAAATATACTTTATGGTGCCCTCAGTGATTCTCCTTCTAGAAGGTTCCCTGGATTAATTCTGGAAAAGAAAGGGAAGACAGCTACCCCTCAGCCAGTACAGCTTTGGGAGTATTCATATAAGACTTGATTAGAATGAGCGTAGGCTTAAGCTGATTTATGAATGGGGGGTGATAGTTATATAGCTGGGTAGTCAGACTAACAATGCAGTAAAATGCAATACAAAATAATGCAGTACAATGTAATAATGAATCAGGCACATGCATAAGCTCTTTTAGCCTGTCAGAAGGAAGACAGTCTGATGATTCCATAACAGAAAAGATATGTAGAAGAAGTAATAATAAATATCAGGATAGCTATAAATCCATCCATCCATCCTCAATCCCTTTTCCCATTTTGCACATGGGGTCGAGGTGTCACTTCTACAGTGACAATCATCTCAAGCCGAGGTTTACACCACTGGGTGGCTAGCCGTGCCATGGTAGTTCATTTGCACCACTCACTCACACACACACTCTCACCTATGGCCTATTTAGAGTGTCCAATCCATCTATTGCATGTCTTTGGAATGTGGGAAGAAACCAGAGTACCCAGAGGAAACCCACTTGACCACGGCAGGACATGCAGACTCCACACAGAAGGCACCACAAATGAGAATTGAACAGGAGTACCTCTTGCTGTGAGGTGACAATGCTAACTGCTGCAAAACTGTGGCCACCCATGTCACCTCTGTAAGAGAGCTATAAATATAAAACAGTAAAAGAAATGAATTAACTGATTCTAACTTTATGATGTTACATAAGCATGGTATGTCAAGGCTTGTCATGTTGAAGTATCTCACCAGCTCAGCAGCAGCCTTATGTTAACCAGCATTAACATGACTATGTTTACTATTGATAAATGCAACTGAATTCAATGAAATAGGTCCATCTTTATCTAGTCAACAGAATGGCAAATTGTTATTATACGAATGATGCCATGCAGTCTGAAAAATTATTGTCCTGACTCAAAAATATTTGGTTCATCATTACTTCAAGAGGCAGACATTTTTTTGTATAGTACTGATGTCTTCACTCATGACCTGTGGCTCTGCATACACAGATTAATGAAACTAAACTGGACATTCATGTCATTCTTATAACTAATTCCCCATTTTCTGTCTTCTTAACTGACTCAACTGCTAAGTAAGTGGCACACTGTTTCCTGTAATGTATAAACTAGATTAATAACCATAGAAATGGGAAAATTCTGAATTTTTGTATGCCTGTCTGTCCATCTAATTTGGCTGTAGTATACTCCTGCATAATGTATCACTTCTTGAAACAGCAATGTGTTGAATTTATAATAATATAGTGAAATGCAAAGGTTTTACTTCAGAAGTTTATTTACTTAATTACTGAACATGTTCCATTCTCATTCAGTCAAATATTTCAGTATGACATATATTGATCCAGTTAATGCATATTAGATAAAACAGAAAATCATTGACCACCAACCTTTCGGAAATGAGTTCGGTAATCAGATGCTACGAAAACAAAATGATGCACAGCATTTTCTAATGCCTAATTAGCAAAAATATTTGCAAAAGGGCATGGAATGTGGCATGGAATGTAACCAATTAATATATATTTAACTTAAAGTATCACATTTTCTACAGACATCCAAGTAGCTGCCTCGAAAAGGTGTTGAAAAGGTTTGATTGCAGGCTGACATAATGATATAGAAGGTTGCACTGTAATATGATTTATTTTTCACAATGGTTATTATTAACTCAGGGATTTAACATATAGAGTGTGCAGTCTAGGTTATAATACAAAAATGTTTTCATGGAAGCATGCTTTTACTGAACTGGGTTTGTGAATTTGATTTTTGGCTGCCATTAAATGGCTTACTGTAATACTTGTGCAGCAGAATTGAGACATTATGTCAGAAGAGATATCTCTGATATTTTTATCCATCAAAACACAATAGTACAATCCAGAACATGGGATGGTTTGGTGAAAGACAGGAAAATGCAGTGGGCACCATGTTGCTTTCTGTCCATTGAGCTAGCTGTATCCCATGAGTTAATTAGACTGCAATTGTGAAGACTGGAACTTCTCTCCTACATTTGATTCTGCCATATAGCAATTTCCGTGGTAGTGAACCAGTCATGAAAACCTAAGAAAACCCTAGATATAAGGCTGTTTAGACATGAAAGAATGAAATGTACAGCAACTCAGTCAAAAAGAGGATTATAGTCATGCAGCTGATCACTAAAGCAATGAATTTCTAACATGAAGACCTAAATACATGAAAATCACCTCCAATAAACACCTGCCAAAATGCTAACACTGCATCCAATCCTGAAATAAAAGTAAAATACAGCTGACAGACAACAACAACAAAAAAGTTCATCATTTTGTAGGTGAATAATGCCCTTGTATCACCATTGGGGGATCTCTCTCCACACCCCTTAAATCATGGAGACACAACCACAGGGAAATAATCAGGTGTGCTTCAATACAGAAAAACTTCATATTCCTGGGACTTCAAAATTCAAACTTCAACCTGCAGGTTTTGACAGTCTGGGTTTTGAAGTCACTAAATGTTTTCAAAACAGAAACTCTGTTTACAATGATTGCATCTTCCTTGGGATTTAGAATACTAGTAGCATTCATTCTAAATGATTATAGTTTTGTAGTTTCTTAGTTAACCGCATAAAGTTCAAAGGCCATCAGAATACAGGCTCCACAATCAAGGAGTAAACAAGGTGCCTGTAATATTTTGGTTTTAAACAGATGACCTTTAACTTTCTTTATAACACTATGTTCTAGGTCTATATTACATCTGCGAAAACCCCTTTCAGCGAATGACTGTTAGCTGAATGATAACCAGCAAAATCTAACTCCGTTGAACAACCATTCCAGTGAATTTTTTCCTAGGGAAAAAATACTTGGCCAACCTAAAACCAGACAAAATTTAAAACCCTTCAAAGTGGGGGGCTTTGCCCCCCACACCACCAAATGTGAGGGGCTGTGCTCTCCACACACCCCTAACTAAATATACCAGCTCCAACATCACACTACAGTGGAGAAAAGGGCAAATTTTAAATGACAACCAAGCATTTTTCCCCTAGGAAAAATTTGCTGAAATGGCCATTGGTGGGAATTAGATACTGCTGGTAATCATTTAGCCAAGAGCCACTCACTGAAAGGGGTTTTCATGGACATAATATAGATCCTATGTTCCTACTCTCTACCATTTATTTGCATTCAGTTTTTAGCTCATAAATGTTTTTTTTCTTCATGTATCATTTGCCTTTGGTCCAGGTCATAGCTGAAAAGGGTCCTTTAGACCATTCCACTAACCCATATAACAAATATATTTTAATCTATATCTTTACTCAAAACTTCTGTCCAGGGGGTAAAGCATTATAATGAGTTTCAGCCAGTGTAAACAGATGCAGGGATAGATACTTCGCTGAAGTGTTCCCTGGGTTTAGATATGTTAATCTACATTGGACATCAACCAGGGTTTACTATGACTTCATGCAAATGTTCATCATTTGATCACTGCTGCAGCCTTAGATATATGGCTTATATCCTGCCAAGGATATAGCCAGTCAGCTTCCAAAGATTAATAGCACCTTTCACATGTCCAGACCATTGTCATCTCAAGTAGAACTGGAGAAAATCAGTGATCAAGGTGCTAAACCATTCAGAGCTTTCCTGCTGCTGAAGAATGCTCCTCTTGCAGGCTTTCAAGGGTCAACAGTCAACTAATATTTTGTTATTGCTGGGCAGGTAAGTTCCCTTTAAGGAAAAAAAAAAACTTTCACAATTAATTTTATGACTAAAACAGTACTGTTAACTAAAACTGTTTTTACATTAGGTATTTACTTTTTTTGGACCGTCACATGACTTTTTTGTTAGTTGAAAGACAGTAGTTCTCATAAGATTTATTTTTTTCTACCGTTTACTCCAACTTTTATTAAGGAAAGTTTCACAAATTTTGTTTAGGGGCTGAGGCAAGTGTATGCTGAGCTGTCATGGTTTATTAAAGGTGAAAGTACTATTTTTTATATTTAACTTTTCATGACTGCTGCTGTTATTTTTACCTGAGTTTCAGGCTTCCTTATTAGCTTATCCATAAAGTAACCTACTGGTTCCTTGGTTCTTCCATCCTCCAGCCACAAAAAGAAGACAATTTCCAGATAACTGCCCCTTCAGCAGGCTAATACTTTCCATCAGTCACAGATGTCTGACTGCAGTAGCCATTTCTGGTTCTCAGACTACTCATCATTGTCATTGGCTTTCTCTGGTGTAGTCTTTTCAACCACCATGGACTTGGAGTTGGAGACATCTTCTGGGGATGTTGGAGTGTCCTTGGTGGACATAGAAGAACCACTCTTGTTGGTCTTGGAGGAAGGAGTGGGGAACGCTTCTCTACCTAGCTGGACAGGGATGCCTGTTCCCAATGGTGATGTCCCTGGTAGTAGTCAATCTGTTTCTATGGAGATTACTATCAAAACGAAGCAGAAAGTTAAACATTTATCTTCTACTGCCTCTGCTACTTTAGATAGGGAAGATTTATCAGACTTGGCTCAGGGCTTTATTTAGAGTCTTGACTCTTCTCATTCTGGATTTTCTTCTAACTGAAAAATAAATTCTTCATTTTCTGAAGCTTCTCATTGTGATAAACAGGGAATTGACTATGAGGGTACAGCTTGTTTTTTCTCCTTGGGAAACTGATTCTGAGGAGAGTATTTCCTCTGATTGTCCCTTGGAGGAATTTTCTTTTTCTGAAACTGTTTTCAGAATGAACCAATTGTTTCATTGGGAACATGACACTCCTATTTCTTTTAAAATATTACAATTTATTGCAGCTGCAATTTTCTCAGCTTACACCTGTTTTTCCTGTTCTTCTGACATTGGAAGATGTTTTTTTATAGTCTGCAATAGACCTGACAGTCAGCCTGAAGCCCCAGACTGACTGTATAAAGTTCCACAGTCTTACAAATTCATTTTTGCTAAACGAAGATCTGACTTTGCAGTGATTTCCTTGACTAACCCTTCTGTGGTTAAACATTTTGTAAGTGCTTATCCCTCCTTCATTTGACAAAGATAAGAAAGCTTTTGATAGGTTTAGAAAAAGAGTATATCCTTTGCCACTATTATTTTTAGGATTCTTAATTGTCATGCTCACATTTTAAAGTTTTAATTCAGCTATTACTTGAGGAGCGATTTAAGTTATTATACAACATTTTCTATCTGTACAAGCATCTTCCTCACTGCTTTTATTATTTTTAGGAGGCAGTCTTTTTAGTGACTTGTTTTGTGAGTATCACTTTAGTTTGCGCTTTGACTACATGCTCTGTTTTAGTCATGTACCTATTTAGTTACTTGTGCACGAGGCCCACATTTATGTTAGTAATGCGGACACCACACACTTAAGATCCTAATGTTGAGTCATATGACATATTACATGGTATCAGAGTTCTATGAGAGTTTTTTAATGCATATTTAATACTGGGTTTACAACACTAAGCATAATAAAAAAGCACAATAAATTACAATAACAGACATACAGGCTCAAAAATGAGTTTTATGGCACTTTTTAAAGCTAACCAGTGTGGGCAACTGCCAAAGCAACCAAAGTGGGTAATTGCAGAAGTGTGGTCACTAGTATTAAAAGAAACAGAGACCGCTGGAATTCTTCTCTTCTCTAGGAATATCCAGTCTTTCCAAAGTAGGAGACCATGAAGTCTAGCCAGAAGAAAGGGGTCTGAAGTGGACAGCATGGCATCTCAGTGGTAAGTTCTCTGACTCACAGCTTAGGGTCTGGACTTAGCCCCTGACTTTTGGTCACTGTTTGTTTGGAACTTGCACGTTTTGCTTATGTCTGTTTTTTTTTTCAGGTACTTTTTTTCTTCCACTTCTCCCAAAATGTACTCGTTGACTAGCTACTGTTAACTGCCCATATAAATTGATTACATTTAAGCTTTTCCTTCTGTCTGGGGTCATGGCTGAAAGCAGGCTAAGGACTAATTAATTTACCTAGTAAATAAATATAACAGTAAGCAAATAAATAAGTAAGCATAGGTCTAGGTACACTAGCAACAGGACCTTAAAGGTATTCTGAGACTGAGCTAGCATGCTGCACAACTGCTGTCATATGCGAAGAAGAAGAAGTACATAGAAAGAGTCGGACTGCAGAATATTGAACCAGGTGGGGCAGTCAAGCTGTGAGTTAGGAAGCCCTAGACAACTGAGATGCATTAATTAAGTCAGGAGGAGACCACAGTAGGAATAACCATAGAGGGGTCCCCGGAAGCAGCTGTTTGGTTCATAGTACACTCTTGAAATGTCTACATGAGTTCTTGGACATAACAGCATCTCAGCCTGCCAAAGATGATCACACTGAGATCTCTCACCTTGAAAAAGTCAATTCCTCAACATATTTGTCCTTTATATTTCACTCATTGTGCTTTTTGTAAATAGCCTATTGTTCACCTACTTTACTACTTTATTGTTTTTTTATTCACTTGTGTTAGGCTTCCTGTAATATCTGCACATGGATTACCACTAAATGCCTTCTATGAATGCAAGTGCAGAGAACGTGTATGTGCTAGGACTCCATGATTTGGATTTTCTATTTTTTATTTTTCAGTTTCTCCAAGTCTTTCATGTTTCTAATACCTGTTGCTCCTACTACTACTATTGAAACTGTCTGGGTATCTTTCTTCCACATTGCCCTCATTTCTGCCTGCAAATCCTGATATTTTATGACTTTGTGTCTCTCTGTACATAAGACACTGTAGTCACTAGGTGTAGCAGTTTCAATGATCAATGCTTCTTTTGTCTTCTTTTTATGGACTCCTGTATTTGGTTTCCTCACGTTTATTTTTTGAACTGTTGATAATGGATGATCCCATGTGATTTAAAGTTCATCATTTTCTATGATGCATTGTGGCGCATGTTTCCAGTGTTTTTCAGCTATTTCAATATTATAATGTTTGTACAATCCCCAATTCTATAGTCTTGCCACATTGTTATGTCTTTTAGCAGACAGTCCTTCTGCCATAAGTATATCACAATCAGCATCAAGATGTGTGACTGTTTCCAGTTCTGTTTTACAAAACCTACATTTGTCTGTTTCTACCACATGTTCAATGGACTGTGTAAACCAATGTGTACATAGTCCATTATCTTGGGCCACCAATATTAACCATTTATCCTTTGGTTTGAATTTGCCTCTCCTTAACCATTCCTGTGTTTGATCCTGATCAACATGAGGTTGTTCCAGAAGTTTTCTATACTTGCAAATATATTTATACATTTTTCATATTTCTTGCCTTCTCATCTGACCCTTCACCTTATATTCTTTCTTTTGTTTTTTGGCACATTCAGTTGCTGCCTGATTTTTATCTACTTCTGGTTTGGCTTCCATTCCTATTTGATGCTGATATGCTTCTGCCAAACTAAGCAGGGAAGTTATCTTAGTTTCTCCTCCTGTTTTGAAACTTTTACTACGTTTGGGTCTTGTGAGGTCAGCAGATATTTATGCAGTCCCACGATTACAGATATATAAATGTAATCAAGTTCGAGGACGCCCACACCTCCTGCAGAATGGGGAATATACAATCTTGGTAGACACTGATTTTTATAAATCATTTGATGAGCATGAAGCATCCTTGTTGTTTTCCTGTTCAACTGATCCAACACCTTTTGGGGCCAGTCAAACACTCTAGAAGTGTAAGTTAGGACAGGAAGAGCAAATTGCTTTATAGCTTGGGCTTTGCTCCTAGATGTCAATGCTGTTTTCAGTATTAATTTTAGTCTTCTAAAATATGTCTTACTATGTTTTATTCATATTTGTTCGTGTTTTATTGCTGATCCTTTATAATTTCCCAAATATTTATACACTCCCTCTTGCACAAGTTCTATCACATTCTTGTCCCAAACAGATGTTTTCTTGGTGCTGCAGCTTTCCTGCTTTAAAGGTCGCTTTTGCACATTTATCAAGACCAAATGACATTCTTATATCATCTGATATAACTTGCAGTTGTGCTTTCAGTTCCTCATCTGATGAACTATACAGTTTTAAATCATCTACAAAAAGAAGATGAGAAGTCTTTACACTTTGTTGTTTTCTGGGTGCCAAATTGTAGCCATGACCTCATCTGTTAAGTGGACAGCTTAATGGGTTAAGGGCAAGACAAAAGACATCAGGGACAGAGAGTCACCCTGGAATATTGCCTTTTGAGTTTTTATCCCTGGAGTAATAATTTGCCCTTTACCATGGCTTAACTGCAAAGTGGTTTGCCGCTTTTCTACTGTATATAAAGTGTTATGGTGCAGATTGTCACGGGAGA
>NC_056732.1:346628907-346819726 GCF_019279795.1 Protopterus annectens
CAAAGTTTTAAAACTCTGATTGTTCTGAATGGAGATCTCCATATAGTGTGGAATGGGAAATTTTCCCTTTTCCTCACTGTAGTGCAATCTTGGATGTGGTCCCTCAAAAACATCCAGAATAAATGTTTTTGTTTTGTTTTTGTTTTTCTTTCAGGTGTTCAAAATTTTAAAACTTTGATCATCTGAAGGAGAGCTCTCTCTCTATATATGTAATATATATATGTGTGTGTGTGTGTGTGTGTGTGTGTGTGTGTGTGTGTGTGTGTGTGTGTGTGTGTGTGTGTGTGTGTGTGTGTGTGCGCGTGTGCATGTGCGTGTATGCATCTATATATATATATATATATATATATATATATGCATACCTATATATATATATATATATATATATATATATATATATATATGTATATATATATATATCTTAATATATGTGTGTATGTGTGCAGTCATAAATAAAATAGCTTAAATGCAGAAATATACAGAAGTTAGAGAAAGAGCTATATATTTGGTAACATGGACCCATTTATAGATGCTGCTCTTTATAATTAATAAATCATTGAAATATGACAAGCTCTAAAATGTCACGTCAGTAGCACAGCATATATTATTAGATATAGTTTCTTAAAAAAAACATATTTTCTTATGTAGCTAGAAAAACTCTAAGGAACTGATCTCCAGAGTGACTTTGATGTATTGCTGTCCAATTAGTGCCTTTAATTAGCATCCTTTGGGATAAACAAACGTGGTTCTGGGACAGCCAGCATTTACCAGCAAAACAGCCAGGAAAAATCATTCTCTAATGTTTCAGACACAGTTAGATGAAAGCCACATCAGAGATGTGATGTGTTGTGTCAGGTATTTTAGAAGTTTTCTATTAATACCAATAATCTGCATAAGTCATGCATTTTTTCCAACTGATAAAATTATTTCGTAATAGTGATAGTAATATATTGTCTCACAGTCAGACTTATAGAAACGTATTAAATGTAAATGTTACTAGAAGTACAAACTGTGGATATTTTTTGTTGTGAATCACAGCCGTTTGCATGGTGAGTCTAAACATACTTTACTACTGTGCGGGATTAATTTGTACCCCAGAGAGTAAGCAATTGTGCACTTTTTACTCCTTTTATACAATGTTTATTGAAGGTAATAATCAAATTAGTTGGGCTACAATAAGAATGGAGATGTGGAAGTGAAAATGAAGTCCCAATGAGGCTCTACAGATAACATTAGATGACATACTAATGCAAACAACACTATTCAAATATGTAGAGAAATTAATCAGCAAAATGAAACTAGAAACTCCAAGACAAGTTCACGGCAGCAGATACAGGACAGCAACCAAATCTTTTAACTCAAAGAGCACTATATTTGCAGAAAAATAATAAAATAATGAAATAAGTTGATAAAATAAGTTGAATAGCAGCAATAAATCAGCAATAAATCAAGCGCTTTCATCTCTGTTCATTCAGAGACTTTTTCAAGATAAAGCGCTTAGTCAACAGTCCCTTTATAAAATAGTAAAATACAACCCCCTAATTACTCTCCACCAATAAGTTACATTCATCAATTAGAATCTCATAAATTATTCAACAGCTAGATAATTCTTTTTTTAAAAAGTGTAGAAACTGTATAAGACATAATAACACTCTCATTATAACCCATAAAATGCATATGTTGCAATAAAAACATTCACCAGCCAAACATTTAAAATAAACTGTATGTATATGTATATACACATGCACACTTCTCTTTTCATCTATTTATCTATCTAGTGCCTTCAATTTGAGAAAACATGCTAAAGACAGGGCTTCATTTATACCTGGCCAACGTGTTGCATTCATTCTAATTTGCCATATAGTCTCCTGTTTTTCTAATTGGAGTGTCCATGGGCCACCCCTTGGGTCAATTTCAAGTCCGTCCAGAATCATAAACTTAAAAGCATGGTCAAGGAAATCATTACAATGTTTTGCAAGGGCATTCATTTCTTTTTTCAACCTTATATCTCTAAGGTGTTCATAAATTCTACTTTTAAGCTTCCTTTCAGTTTTTCCAGTGTAGTATGTTGGGTATTTGATGCACAAAGCACAATATACCACTCTCTCAGTATGGCATGAACCTTTCTTTTTTATCTTTATCATAGTCCCATTTATTACACAGGAGGCTCCCTCTAAAATGTGTGCACGCATTGTGCATGACCCCATTTTTTCATATAACCTACTGTAGGTTTCTTCATTTTTGTTTCAAGAATATTTTTGAGGTTTCGACCCCTTCTGTATACTATGTTAGGTTTTTCACCCACCAATTCTCGAACATTGTTGCATGATCTAACAATAGCCTAATTCTTATGTACAATGTCTGCATTCATTTTACTGGACCTATTATAGGCTGTAACTAATGCTGACCTGGAGTATGCTACTCCTACAGGCTCACTTTCCACCTCCACACTCTCCTTATTAGACCAATAATAGGCCATAGCATCTACCACTCTAGCATCAGTTACCCCAATGGTCTCAGTTAATTCCTCAAGCTCATCTCTCTCTCTGTATATCCATTAAGGTAATCCATCCCTATAAATAAATATGGTTCATTTATATCCTGATTAAGGATGGCTTTAAAGTGTCCTCTTTCTCTTTTATTTACTACTTCAATAAGTAACTAATTCGCTAAAATAGTAGGATAACCCCTTTTAACAAACATTTCTTTTAATAATTCACATTCTCCAAGGAATGTTTCAAAAGAAGTAATCATGCGGGCAGCTCTTACAAATTGCCCTTTTACAACGGCCTTTATCTATTTGTGGGGGTGAGCACTGTTAAAATGCAGGAAGCTATTATAATACATTTCCTTACGGAAAATTTCAGATTGGAACACACCTAAAGAGCTATTCTTTACAAATCTAACATTACAAATTATTTTAAATCTATTATAGTATTGGCAAGATCACATTCATTCTCTGGTACAAAAGTCCTGCCCCAGGATAGCAGATCACAGGCAAGTTCGTCAATAGGGACTGAGGAATAGTTGAACACATTAAAATCCCCAGCATTATTCTTCATTATAAGACATGGAGGGTGTGTGTTTTCAAGGTTCATCTCCTGCCCTGATAACCACCCCTCTGAGTCCCCCTTCGATTCATTGTCTGTCCCCCTCGACCACTGTTGGTCGTATAAGTACCTTGAGCTGTGTTCTCCATAGTGTACTTCTGTTAGAGCCTTGCTCCTTGTCTAAAAAAGTATTTAATCATTAATGACATTAAACTCATTTCTGGACCCCCAGTTTTGTGATTTGGGTGGTTCAGGGTAAGCAGTGTTATGATTATACTGTATTCTGTCCCGTTCAAGTTTCTTAGTTTCTACCAGAGACTGAATGTGATCTTGCTAATACTATAACAGATTTAAAATACTTTGTAAGGAAGCTGAACCTGAATGTTTTATTTAAATCTGTAGATTATATCAGTAATCCTTTGCATATTTCTAGCATGTACAACCACCCCACTGCATCCCACATTGCAAATGTTTGAGAAGTTATGTGAGTTTGATTTAAGGAATCTGAAAAGAAATGGAAGGGGCAGTGACTTAAATGTTTATGAATTAGAATGTTTACAGGAATTGAAATGCAACTCTGGTCTCAGAATTATTAAACCAGATAAAGGGAGAGGGGCTGTGATTATGGATATTATGGATTACAATCAGAGAATGAGAAATGTATTGATGAGTGGAACATATGAGAACAGTTCACTTAACCAACTGAATGGATCATATAATCAAATTCGCAATGACCTCAATGATTTGTTCATTGAAGGATCCATTTCCATGGATGAACTAAACTTCTTAACAATATTGTACCAAAGACATCATGTATTTTTGGACAACCAAAAATACATAAATCCTTGCAGGACCCCCCCATGAGACCCATTGTTGATGGGCGAGGTTCTATAACTTACTCATTAGCAAAATTTTTAGACATCAAACTAAAACCTTTGTTAGCTAATGAAAATTCCTTATGTAAAGACTCATGGGATTTTTTGGAGAGGATTAACTGGTTGGAACTTAATGAAGCAGGGATTTTTATAACTTTGGACGTGAAAGACCTATGTACAGTGATACCACACGATCTAGGTGTGGAATGGTTTTGTGAGTACTTACATGAGAGAGGAATTCCTCAACCAAAAATAAATGTTTATGAAGAACTTTTAAGCCTGGTACTAAGGAATAATTTTATATTTTTCAATAAAGAATACTTTCCTCAGACAAAGGGGGTTGCTATGGGCTCACCTTGTGGGGGCCTGTATGCAAATATAGTCATGCTCCAATGGGAGAAAAACTTCTTAATAGAATCAGTCTTTTATAAATATTGTAGACTTTATATTCATTTTTTGAACAACATTTTTTTGTTTTGGGTTGGCCCGTAAGGGATGATCAATGAATTCTTAGTGTATATCAACAATTCTACCCAATTTTTAAGTTTCACCCACACTGTTGGAGTAAGTGAAATTGCATACTTGGATGTTAGATTGGTAAAAAATAGCTCTTTAGGTGTGTTACAATCTGAAAATGTCCATAAGGAAACGTATTCTAATAGCTTACTGCATTTTAACAGTGCTCACTCCTACAAACAGAAAAAGGCCGTCGTAAAGGGGCAATTTGTAAGAGCAGACCGCATGATTACTTGTTTTGAAACATTCCTTGCAGAATGTGAATTACTGAAAGAAATGTTTGTTAAAAGGGGTTATCCTACTACTTTAGTGAGTGAGTTACTTATTGAAGTAGTAGACAAAAGAGAAAGATAACACTTTAAAGCCATCCTTAACCAGGATATAAGTGAACCACATTTACTTATAGGGATGGATGACTTTAATGGATATACAAAGAGAGAGATGAGCTTGAGGAATTAACTGAGACCACTGGGGTAACTGAAGATAGAGTGGTAGATGCTACGGCCTATTATTGGTCCAGTAAGGAGAGTGTGGAGGTGGAAGGTGAGACCGCAGGAGTAACATACTCTAGGTCAGCATTAGTTACAGCCTATAATAGGTCCAGTAAAATGATTGCAGACATCGTACATAAGAATTTGGCTATTGTTAGATCATGCAATGATGTTCGAGAATGGGTGGGTGAAAAACCCAACATAGTATACAGGAGGGGGCGAACCCTCAAAAATATTCATGAAGCAAAAAATAAGAAACTTACAGTAGGCTATATGAAAAAATGTGGGTCATGCACAATGTGTACACATGTTTTAGAGGGACCCTCCAGTGTAATAAATGGGACTGTGATAAAGATAAAAAAGAAAGGTTCATGACAGACTGAGAGAGTGGTATATTATGCTTTGTGCATCAAATGCCCAGCATACTACATTGGAAAAACTGAAAGAAAGCTTAAAAGTAGAATTTATGAATACCTTAGATATATAAGGCTGAAAAAAGAGACGAATGCCCTTGCGAAACACTGTAATGATTTCTACGACCATGCTTTTAAGTTTATGATTCTGGATGGACTTGAAATTGACCCAAGGGGTGGCCCATGGACACTCCAATTAGAAAAACAGGAGACTATATGGCAAATTAGAATGAATACAACAAGTTGGTCAGGTATAAATGAAGCCCTGTCATTAGCATGTTTTCTCAAATTGAAGGCACTAGATAGATAAATAGATGAAAAGAGAAGTGTGCATGTGTATATACATATACATACAGTTTATTTTAAATGTTTGGCTGGTGAATGTTTTTATTGCAACATATTATGCATTTTATGGTTTATAATGAGAGTGTTATTTATCTTTTATACAGTTTCTATACTTAAAAAAAAAAAGAGTTATCCAACTGTTGAATAATTTATGAGATTCTAATTGATGAATGTAACTTATTGGTGGAGAGTAATTAGGGGGTTGTATTTTACTATTTTAAAAAGAGACTGTTGACTGTGCGTTTTATTTTGAAGAAGTCTCTGAATGAACAGAGATGAAAGCGCTTGATTTATTGCTGATTTATTGCTGCTATTCAACTTATTTTATCAACATTTCATTATTTTATTATTTTTACACAAATAAAGTGCTCTTTGAGTTAAAATATTTGGTTGCTGTCCTGTATCTGCTGCCGTGGACTTTGTCATGTAGAGAAATTATAAAAAAGTTATAAAGTGAGAATTTTTCATAGGCAAATAACACCAGATTGCAACTTTCAGAATTTACTTCTCATCTGTGCAATTATTGAGTGTATGTGATAACACAGCAGGCATAGAGCTATGTTTTGGGAGATGAGGCAGTGAAATTTCCATTATATGTTACTTATTTTTTGTTCAAATTCTGGGGTGGCATGTGTTTGTCATTCCACATGATACTCTTATGGACTATGGCATGGATACTCCAGAAAGGGAATGGGAGCTTGGCTAACTGGAATCTGCACAGAGATGGGGATCCCATATAACTGCTAGATGAGTTTCAATGATATTTTGTCAACACAAGTACTCTTAAGAGTCCTATGCACCTCTACCTAAAAGGAGTCTGATTTTTGGCAAGACGCGCAGTATGTTTGCCAGTCAACTTGGTCCTTCTAAAACATCTGTAACACTCATCAAATGTTTCTAGGATTATTCTGGATAGCTTTTTAGAGAGTCTAAAATAAGAAGTCCACTGTCCTTCAAGCAAATGTCCTAAGTTGAGGATAAGAAGAGAGCAAATTAAGAGCAGTTACTAGCATATTACAGTCACAGAGAGTCAACTAAGACCCTCCTAAACCCCTAATTCTGTCCGCAGTATCATGGATTGGAGAGAGGCAGGGAATAAACTATATATTTTGTAGGTCTTTAGATTCTAAAGATATACCACCTTCTTACATTCCCCCATTCAGCCACATAGGGCCAAATGTTGATTATATGTGTATAAAGGAATGCCCAAAGAATACTTGAGTTCTTAATATTTTAGTCAGCAATTTGAGCCAGTTTGAGCCAATTAAATATATCCCTCAAAAGCAAGGTAATTATTAGGGGTTTAACTTAAAGGAGACATGGAGTTCCATTAAACTCATCACTCCATGTGTGAGAGAAACATTTTCCTCGTTAACCATGCTTCAGCCCACCTTTTCAGTCTAGTCCCCCCCTCCCCACACACCAGTTCAACTACTCCTTAAAATTAGATTAGGCATTACCCAGTCTGTGGAAGGCAACAGCAGAAAAAATCTTAACCAGAATCCAAAACCAACCAAGGAAAAAACTATGAAAGGAGTAGCCACCGGAGATGGAACCAACTCGCACTTTATTAAACACACAGTGTTAAGCACTTTCGTCTCTAACATTTTTTGGGGATGAAAGCGCTTAACCTTGTGTGTTTACTAAAATGCAAGTTAGTTCCATCTCCAGTGGCTACTCCTTTCATCAATATTAGAAAAAACTTCACTTTCTTTACAGTTCTTTACATTACTGCAGTCTTCCCAAGAAGGCTCTTAATTCTGCTCTGATAGAGAGATTTCAAGTTGAAAACAATTCAGGCTTTCATTCAGGCCTACTGGTACAGCCTTTACAAACTGACTTGTTTAAAACAGCTATTTCACTAAAGTTTCAAAATCAGAATATAACCAGGAGAAACTGAAAACGAAAATGTATAGCTGTGCTTCTAACATGTAAATATATATATACATATATATATATATATATATATATATATATATATTTTTTTTTTTTTTTTTTTTTCTTGAACTGAATTCCCAGCCAGTACACATGTTCTTCTTACCATCAAATAAAGCTTAATGTGAGCCTTTACTGGGCACCAAATAAACTGGGCATGGCCCGTCTCCATCCATCAGAGGCATTTGGGAGGTTAAATGCTGCCATCATCAATGAATACAAAAGCTTAGAGGCCACATCAGTATGTGATTAGTGTAAAGGGCTTATGACCCAGTCAACCAGAAATTGGGTTCACATCTTCTGTGATGGTAAGAGTCCTGCATTGAACTTCTGTGAATTTAGAGATGGACCAAAATCCTCATATAGCTTACCAAGCAGAAGTAAACTATTCAACCTTGAATGGCGGCTACTAAAATGAATGTCAACTGCAAAAGAAAAATAACTGATATGATGATAGTTTCACCCCCTTCCTGAGTAACAGCAAACAACAAAACTCTCAGCTTAGATTCTAACAGCTCTATTCCCTCAGGAAATAGGTAGCAAGAAAGGGGGAACCCCTACACTGTGCCATATTTAATGGAAACAGTTCCAGATATTACTATGCTAAACCTAACACAAGCCAAGGATCAATTACGGAGCGCACTAAACCTTATTTGTGAGGAGGAGATA
Organism: Protopterus annectens; assembly: GCF_019279795.1. Lineage (NCBI taxonomy): Eukaryota > Metazoa > Chordata > Ceratodontiformes > Protopteridae > Protopterus > Protopterus annectens. The sequence goes on from NC_056732.1 coordinate 346,637,202, forward strand.
CAAAACTTTACCAACACAACACAGCTATACACCCAGGACAGGCACTCAAGTGCTTTTTTCAGATGCAAATAAATCAAACCAAAGGGACACACACTTTGACAACTAATGCTGGTTAAGGTTCCCACTGTAATGTTAGTGCCATTCCTGGAATGCCTTCCAGGGACAAAGCTGATCTGGTCAGCAAGTATCAAAAGCAGTAGAAGCCTCCATAGCCTATTGTCAAAAAAGTGATGCATGCATTTTATAATCAATATTTTTAAACAATATAGGATGGCAAATCTCTGGCAGTGCAGTGCTCTTGTGTTATTTGGTGATTATGGAAATGATTGCATTATTTATTTTATTTATTTATTTCAGTTTGATAGCTGGGTATACTGATTGATATACACTTTTCAGTCACAATTACACCACGGGAGTAACATCTAGAAGCAGAGTATGAAAGTTAACAACCCTCAAATGTTTCTCCAAGACATGAGGTGGCAAGTTCAAATAAATTTCTTCCAGTAGGCTACCAGTTATTGTGATTATCCCAGGTCGAAAGGTAACTCCGTTCTTTGTTTCTCTGACTGGCTTGTCTATCTTTACAATGTCCAAGGAACATAATTCTACATTACAGAAATGAAAGTAAGGAAAACAGCAGATATAACATAAATACGTTTCTGCTACTACAAATAACAGATGTTAATAAAGTTTCAGAAGTACGGCAAGCTGAACACAGTAGGTTCATAGGTTCATACATCAGTACTAGGCTAACTGCCCCTGTGGGCCGTTTTAAGCCTAGCCAATTGCTCCATGTGAAAATCGAACCCTGCACCTTGTGTCTGTAAGCTGAACACCTTAATCATAAAGCTTAATACCTAAAATATAGTGGAAGACAACAGACATATTAGGAACAGGGACAGTAGAAACTTCAAGCATCACCCAAGAAAAAAAAGTCACAATACAGCTAACATAAGGCTAGCTTAATATGTAGCCAGAAGTAAATGAGGTTGCCCCGCCTATAGAAGTAGATACAAGCATGTGAAGGAAGGATCTAGAAAAGATAGTGGGAACAGCATTGTAACCAGGTTCCCTACATCAGTCTGAGAATGTGGGCAAATGTTCTCAAAGCAATTTTAAGGTAGTGGAAGAACTGTAGTCATTATGGAGAAGGAGAGAAAATTCTAGAAGAGAATACGTGTGAGATGAACCTGATAAAGAAATTCTAGAAGAGAATACGTGTGAGATGAACCTGATAAAGAGATACTGTAGACCTGGGGGAAAGGAGGACTAAGGGAGAATATAAGAGAAGCCATTGAAGATGGGAATTTAATGCAGGACTGAGGAGATTGTGGGAACAGCATATGGGAGAGGAATGCAGGGAAAGAATGGTAGTTGGAGAAATGGAGTTGACGTGAGAAAGAAAATGGTGATTCATACATGTAAAGAGAGGAAAAGGAGTGGTGTTAGAGTTCAGGTTTTATACAGAGAGCAGTAACAATTTTTTCTTTTTTTTTTTATTAGATTGGTGCTGGCACGCAATCCGATCAGGATCCTTGAAACGTGCCGAGTAACCAGATCTCACAATAAAGTAAAGAAAAGTATTGGCTTGTGTTTATACAGAAGAGTTCTGAAACTGGAAGTGCAATTATACATGCTAGATAGTAATTTATTCCTCACCTGTCTGGTGGAGAATGAGTACCAGGTGCAAATATATTATTATTTTTTATCATCACTTGGAGAGACAGAGATAAAATGATCATAGCTAGGATAGCTCATGAAGATTATGGTAAATGTGAGTAGAAATTATTTTGGGGACTAGAAAGTGCAGTTTGTAGTTTGTAGTCATTTATGGTGATACAATGTAAGGCAGTGATACTAGGAGGAGAACGTCTGGAGCCTATTTAGCAATTATGTGATTGGTAATAGTTAATTTAGATATAGAGGAGAAAGAGTGTTTAATAAAAAAGCTGACTGTAAAGCAGCTTTGATAAAAAAGGCTGGGGGATAAGATTTTTCTGGAGTGGGGTAGAAGGTAGGTTTTAATTCAGTAAAGGTGACTCTAACAAAGGTAGCTAAGTAGTCTATTAAGGTTTATTAATGAATTTATCCTCTGGAAATCATATTTTAAGGTTTGGCCTATTCGTAAATATGCTGGACATTTTCAGTTATGCCTACCTATAAGTGTTCAGTACTAGTACAACAGACCTATCAATACATTTTGAAACAGGAATAAACAGAATAGACAAGTTTAAACTAAGTTTTTTTTTCTTGTAGAGAGTGTTGGAGAAGAGTAGCCAAATTTAAATCATACAAGACAATAACTTTTCTGATAACAATATGATGTCTAAGTTTTTGGTGTAGTGGACAAGGGGTGGGGGGAAACATAATCTGTGCATGTCTGTTACTAAAATGGAGAAGAAGAATAGAATTAGAGCTGATCCTTAATTGATACCCACTGGAACTTTTCAGGAGAAAAAGAAGCAGTGTCTCCATTTAGTCGCCTGAGATCTCTTTCTAAGGTAACAGCAGAAACAGTCACATTTTGTTAGTCAGTGCATATTTCTGAGAGGTGATTCATGAAAGTGATATGACTAATGGTGCTGAAAATGTTTAAGAGATCTAGGAAGAATACAGCTACATGTTCGTTATTCATGAGGTTGTAAAGAACTGTGCTGATGTAAACTAGTGGCATAATATCTGCTCCATATCTGGCTTTCTTTCAGCGGTTCAGGTCAGATACAGTTTTGATGTAGACCGTCATTACATTTTATAGGCCAAATTCAATAAAGCCTAGACTAAGTGTACACTAAGTGTACTGATATGTATTCAAGAACATTTTTATCTCATTTTTTGTGCTTTTTAGTCACTCAGAAAGATTTCACTAAGTGTACATGTAGTCTACACTTTGTGGTAACCTTTATGAATCCCTGTCAATATTTAAAGCTGCAAGAGTATCAGTAGGAAAAGTAAAATTAAGAAGAAGGTATGAGTTATGTCTGTGTTGTCTGTTCACTTTAAACTGTGTACACTTAGTATACATTTAGTGTAGGTGGTATTGAAACCCAGGAAAGATATTTAAATCAGTTTTCCTTAGTGTGGAATCAGCCCTGGCACCACAACTAGAAATATCAAATAATTACTATATTTGCTTATTTAGGAAGGACTGACAAGGTTGTGACATGAAGATTCAGTGGATTGCTTTTCTGAATCTTTAGAAAAGGGGAAAGTAGTAAAGGTCTGCAGAAAAGCATCAGTGTTAAGTGAATACTTCAGTTAATACTATATTTGTGAAGCATATGTAAAGTAAAAATAGTGTATGTCTTCTCATTGATATCCGATTGGCTCACGCCCCATTTCTCCCAAGTTACCCATTTCATAGTCACCTTTTCCTAGTCTGTGCATCAGCAGCTAGTTTTCAAATCTTTGCACTCCATAACTATATGAAACAAATCTGCCAAGGCGTTACCTTTCTACCTCCAGCATAGTGGAACCACTTGAGGAAAGACACAATATAATTTGGAGGAATGCAGAAGTATTTGTGCTGACATTGCCAGTCAAAGAATCTGTATTTCCACAAATTAGTTGCATACCTGGAGATTAAAGTTACTAGCTGCCAGGTTTCCTTTGTAAATAGTTTAAACAAGTCCCTTTTCCATAATTTTAAGCTTACACACCTCACTGAAATGAGCTGATATTAATCTTCTATGATATTCACTTAAGTGAGTCAGTCCTCTAGCTTCCACGAAACAATCCAGTATAAGAGGGCTACCATCTTTTCATGTTTTGGAACATTTAAGTGCTAACTTCCTGTATAAGAATATGGCTGTTGAATTTAAATCAGAATCATAGCTAGGGCAGGGAGAATAGGGCAGCAGTGTTGGTTGCACGGTACTAGGGGGATGGTTTGTCAGATGCTGATAAGACAATAGTGCAGAACTCACCAAATACCTGTTCATCCAACTACCCATTTAACTGAAAAAGGCTACCTAAAACTTCAACAAGACGTCTTCATTCCTCCTACAGGGAAGGCATCAGAAAGGCATCAGAAAGAAAGTCTCCTAGATCTGATAGCTAAAGTTATTTTATCTGGACTAATACTTTGTACTCTACTTCTAATTATGACTGGTGGTAAGCATGAAAGACTGCAAGCTAAAAAAATACTCATATTACCTCCACTTCTGGACTACAAACTATCTTCACATTACTTTTTTATATTTCATTGTATTTATTTATTCTTTGCTAACCAGGTTAGTCTCACTAGACTAGGAGACTTTTTTAGGGGAGACCAGAGGTGGCATTTATATACTACTAGGTGAAATTTGGCCAAGGCATCTGGGAACTTCCCCTTCTCATCATTGTTGTGAGTGGGAACCATTTTGGAGGAGCACATCCTGTTTTCATTTCAGGCACAGAGGTGGCCCGGAGAAACATGAAGGCAGATAGAGACAGAAGGAGATGATGGAATAGTGAAAGAAATCAGAGAGAAAGCAAATATTAAGACTAGAGAATATGTGCAGGATTCAGAGGAAATGTTTCAAAGAAACCTGTTTGATGGAGATGAGTCAGCAAATGATGGATGGATAATTACAACCCTCAAGTCAGGAGAGTTTTGAAATGATTTACTTAAAGAAATGGTGCAGACAGATTGAGCCAGAAAATGAAGGAGATGTTTCTTTGGGGGACATTATGGAGGAAATACAAAAGGAGGATGCAGATACAATCTTTAACAATAGTGGTGAGATGGAAAAGAAAAAAATATGCAGAGAAAGTAAAAGAAGGCAAAAGTGAAGTAGCAGAAAAGAAGGTAGAAGAAAATGAAAATTGGAAGTACGTGGTAAGGATTCAAAGCAAAGAATACAAAGAAATGGACAGGTATGAAATGTGGGACATTTTAATAGCTCCTCTGGGTGTTAAAGCACATGAGGTAAGAGCATTTATTCTTATTAACAAAGAGACCTTTTGTGACATTATATCTGAGACTGTTTTATCAATGGAAAATTTTCTTGGAGAATATGAAAAAGACTGTAACTGATGGAATCTGTATGTGATAAAAGCATTTCACAGGTATACAAAAAAGATTCATGTACAATTTTGAACAGAGGTAGAAAGAGAGACTTTGAAATGATATGTGAAAGCTTTATATAAAGTAGTACTGGACATTGCAAAAGTTTAAGGCAAAGGGGATTTATGGACTGGTGGCTGAGATTGTAATATTGTGTTAAAAATAGCACATACCAAGCATGACAAATGTGGATGGGGAATAGGCATTTTGTAAGATGCTAGGGGCAGCCCCAAAACATGCTTCTTTTGTGGAAAAGAAGGACATTTGCGGTGGTGGTGCTGCGGTAGCGTTGTCGCCTCACAGTTAGACGTTGCCCGTGGTTGTGCTTTAGGCCCGGCAAGCCAGCATGTCAAAATCTACTGCCAATCATTAGCGGACTGCAGTTCCGCTGTGTCGACCCCTAACCGGGAAAAGCCAAAAGAAACAAGGTTGAGATTGTAATATTGTGTTAAAAATAGCACATACCAAGCATGACAAATGTGGAGGGGAATAGGCATTTTGTAAGATGCTAGGGGCAGCCCCAAAACATACTTCTTTTGTGGAAAAGAAGGACATTTGATAAGTAACTGTTAAAAAGAAAATATATTTGTGGGCAAATGGGACACGATGCAAAAAATGTGAATTGAAATGGTATAAATGCAAAAAAAATTGGACATATATGGATGGATTACAAAATGAAAATAACAGTAAGGAAAAAGAAAGGGAAGAAAATGAACAGAGAGAAGATATTTTAGAAGTCGCAGAAACAAAAGAAAAATTAGATGAGAAAAAATAATAAAGAGGACATAGAAGTATATTCTGAACTAATTGATGAAGAAGGCATAAACTGGGAAGTAACAAAAGGGAAAAAAGAATTCCATTAGTAAAAGGGTAAAAGACAAAAAAAGAAAATGTAAAGGGATAAGTTTGTTTGTCTTTCGGCTTTTCCCAGTAAGGGGTCGCCACAGCGAACTCCGGTATGCTAATGATTGGCAGTAGATTTGTACGAAATGCCGAGGTGCCAGCTCGACGACCAACCTTCAACGAAGGCTCGCTCATTTACGCACGCATGTCTTTTGAACGCTACCCAACCATGGGGAGGACATGCAGACTCCACACAGGAGGCACTCCCAAGCCCAGCCAAAAATCGAATGGGAGAACCTCTTGCTGTGAGGTAACAACGCTACCACCATACCACCGGGATAAGCAAAAAGAAAAAAGACAGGAAAGATTTGGGCTTGGTATAATGGTTAAGATGTTTGGCTCACAAACACAAGGTAGGTACAGTGTTTGCTCATTACATTCAGAAAGAAAATTGGTTAGGCTTATAGTAGCTTATTAAGAAAACTGGCCTAGTAGTTAGCTATGAAACCACGAATCTAGGGAAAATGAAAATTTTAGAGTGCTTTCTGTAAATCTGAATAGTATTAAGAATATAGTAAGAAGAATATGAATTTTGGAGTAGTGTAATACATGTGGTATAGATGTAATTGCATTACAAGACACAAGATTTCTTACAAATTAAGCAATATTACAAAAAGAGGAACTATGGGAAGGATAGATAATCTGCAATTTGGGAAATGCCAGATGTTCTGAAATAGCTGCATTCTGTAGAAATACAGTAACTGTATTAGATGTAACTTTAGCAAAAATGGGAAGATTAACCATTGTAGATTTAAAATGGAAAGAACAAGAATATAGAATTATAACATTATATGTTTACACTAACTATAAAGAAAGACAAAGCTTACTTCATCAGATTTTAGACTATGTAGTGATAAATATGAATACTTTAATAACATGAGACTTTAACTGTGATTTAAGAGGCAAGTGTAAAAAGAAAGGAAACGATAAAATTATAAGATGTGGTAAGTTAAAACTTTGGGACAAAAACATTCACGGATTTACAAAAAGGGTATGTATAGAACTGAAATATATTATTTTATAGTATCAGAACGTTTAGTTATACGAGAACGGGAGGTAGTTAAAACAAGATTTTCTGATCATCTTGCAATATGGCTAGAGATAAAGAAAATCAAGAAATATAGTGGCTCGTTCTTTGAGAGTGTGTAGTTGTTCCAAAAAAACGGCTGAGGTGAGTAAATAAAGTATTACTGTTTTTTCCATAAAAATGTTTTATAAAAAATGCACAATATCTAGTGATTGAAATGTAAAAGCAAGCATTTCAGAAGGTATTTTTTTTGGTTGCTGGTATTCTTAAATCAATGAGCTGTAGCGAAATTAGCATTTTAAAAACAAAATGTCAAGTACAAATCATACAAATAAATTTATAACGATGAGTGAGTGATGTAATGTTTTATGTTAGGTTTCTGTATGGGGAAAATTGCATGTGAAACTGAAATTAATATTCTTTAGCCTCATTCAGGCCAATGATGGGGGTTTCTGGGATCAGGAAGAAATTGAAAACGCAACCATTTTTTTTTTTTTTTTGGACAAAACTTTTGGAAGGAAAAAGTCGTTAAGTATTTTGGCTGATTTTATTTCCTTGAAATCGAATGAAGATTTTTGGTTATTTGTATTTAGTCGTATGTCTGAAGGAGATGTAGAAAGTTAAATAAGCATCTTGGTTAAATGTGTATTTTGACATGTTCTAAAATATAGTTCCTGGTGATTCGCAGCTTGTCTGTAGAAAAGACCAGCATTCCAGTTTTAGGGACTCATTTGTCACAAAAATGTACAGCTTCCAGTTGATGAAGGCACTTTGTTTATACGTATGTTTCTGCATATGCAGTTTCAGTAAAATATCATAGAGAGTGGAATGTGCAGTTCTTTTACCTCCACATGATCTGTCATTATATTCTGCCCCATGCGTGCTCCATTCTGGTCATTATACAACCGTCCATTGCCATCAAGCTAGGTGGAATCCTTAAACTGAAAGGTGTTTTTTCCGAACTAGCAGAATTGAGTCAAAATATGTTGGACATTTTATTACACTAGTCTGATTTGTTTATTTATTTGCCTTTTATTTTTGTTTTTGAGAATGGCCACTCTGCAGATGTGTGTACAATGGCACCGTTATGTTTAGATATAGTTTTTCAAGGTTGCGGCAAGTAATATTATTTATTATAAATAGTGTGTGTATGTATTTGCCTCAATCTTCCATCTCCAGAATGTGGAGCGCTGCTTCTCATAATGTGGAACAAATGGACAAAATGTGGAACACTACCAGTTAGGATTTAGGAAGTTCATAGGATGGTTAAAATGTGCAGATAAGTTATTTTGATGAAATTTAATATGATTCAGTATTATTTACCATTGATATCAATTAAAAAATTCTTAACACTGAATGTGTGACAGACCCTTTTAATGTGGAACAATGAACATGAACTTTTAACACTCAAAATGAGGAACATTCCCCATAATGAGGTACACAATGTTTCCCTTATTTATTCTAATTCATCATGTCCAGTTTCTTAGCTCTTTTAAATTATAAGCATGAAGTACCCCAGAGGAGACTTGAGAACTCGTATATCCCCTCCCCTACTTTAGTGAAAAAAATTTGTTGCTGTGATGTGCTTGGGAAATGCATAATATTATACTTCAGGAATCATCCACTGCTAGTAACTGTCATATTAACAACTTACCCCTTAGAGTTGACCCAGTAGTCAGGGACATGGGGACACACAGACAGTAATCTAGCCTTTGACCATCACGTGTCTAAAGTAGTGAGGAAATCATTCTATGCTGCACAACTTATAAACAAAGGTATGGCAGCTAGGTCCAAGAAGTCATTGTTCCACTGTATTCAGCATTCATCAGACCTATCATTGAGTACAGTGCCCCCTTTGGTATGTACCTTACCAGGAATATCCAACAAATGAAATGTCCACAAGAGGTTCCTCACTAAAAAATACAGGGGGTAAAGTAAAATATCCTATGTAGACCACCTCAAGGCCCTATCCCTGTATTCTGTCTTCTACAGACTGTTGAGGGGAGATCTATGCCTGGCATACAGGACATTGTCAGACCCTACTCTGTTTTGCTGATATGCAGGAAGCCCATCAAACACCACCATAATTATCCATTCTAAAGACCTTGCCTGTGATATAAATAGGACCTACTGGAGAGACAGGTATGTATCCCAGACTCTACCTCCCGTCTCTAGTACAGGCTCCCCATCCATGTAAAGCAGAGTTCCTCCCTAACCCAATTCAAGTGTAACTTGGACAATTGGACAGGGACCAGGAAATTCATCTCTGGTTTGGCACCTATGTCTCTAATGGACACATGCAACCTGTAGATGGTTCATTTCCCAAGCCCCTGCTTAGTCTTATCAAGTGTACCAGAACTTGTCAGAGATTTGGAATATATGGCTAGGCTTTAAAAGGCTTTTGTGGTCATTAGCCTAGTAAACACTTGAACTGCGGTGGTGGTGCTGCAGTAGCATTGTCGCCTCACAGTTAGACATTGTCAGTTTGATTCTCAGTTAGAGCATCTTCTGTGTGGCAACATGCATGAATGGGTGTTCCTTCATTGAAGGTTGTGCGTTAGGCCTGGCAAGCCAGCGCGTAAAACTCTACTGCCAATCATTAGCGGACCAGAGTTCCGCTGTGGCGACCCCTAACCGGGAAAAGCCAAAAGACACAAACAAAGCCTAGTAAACACTTATGGAAACACTTATGGAACTTATATAAAACAGTCAAAGGAATAAAAAGGATAAATGAGAAAGCATGGAATGAAGAAGAGGCTGGTAATATACATATGGAAAGATCATGTTACTATGATAACATTTTATAAAAATTGGCCTGAATGGTGGATGATATTTAAGGAAAAATACAAAAAATGTTTTTATAGTGGTAATATGATGTGAGAAAAACAGAGAAAAATATAAAAGGAAAAAAAAATGGAACCACGGAACCCAAAGGGTAGCACTGTAGAAAATACAAATAAAAGTAAAAAAGCACCAGTGCAACCCTCACAGCAATATTCATAAAGTAAAATCTTTAATAAATAAAAACAAGTAAAACAGATGAGTACTTTTATGTACTCACCCTTCTTCAGATCTATTTGGACAACAAACAGAGATTAATTTTAAAGTCCTCTCAGCCAGTCATAAATCCTTATTCGTGCCTGTTGACATAAAAGAACATATAATGATGGATGATTTAGAACATAATGATAGAAAGTACATTGACAAAGAAAAATAATTATATAAAAGAAATCAAGAAAAAAAATAAAAGAATTGTTATATAAGTAAAAATATTTTATACAAGGGAAAAGAGAAGTATCAAGCTACTTAAGCAGGTTAGTAAAGGAAGAAGGTAGTGTAAAGAGAGAAATAAGAAAGGTAAAAGGAGAAATATAAAAAACTCAGGAAAAGATTATGCATAGTGCACAATATGACAGGAAATGTGTAAAGAAAAAAGAAGGTAGTGAAAAAAACAGAGAGAATAAAGAGTTGAAAATGAGATTTCCTTAAATGAGCTAGATAAAGTATTAGGACAAGTAAATATAGATTTGTCTGCAGACTCAGATGGAATAGAGTATGAAATGTATAAAAATTTAAGGAACTGGCAAAAGATATATATTTTTAAAGATTTTGAATGAATGGTTAAATAGAAGTTTTATGTATAAAGAATTATGCACTGGAATACTTAAATTCATATGGAAGAAGGAAGATAGAAGAGAATAAAAAATGGAGATGAATAGTACTGAATAATAATGATTATAAGATCTTTATCACAATAATACAAAAAAGATTTGAAACTAAAATGGAAAATATAGAGGATAGCATATATAATATAAAGGGGCAAGGTTGTCAAGAATTATTAATGATAGATAGAGAAATTGTGGCTGATATTATGAACAGAAAAGAAGCAAAAATTATGATAGGAGACCTTAATAAGGCATTTGACGCAACTGGACATGAAATCTTGTGGGTAATAATGAAAGGATATGATGCAAGTGTCAATGTTAGGAAATGATGTATGTCAGAGTATAGCAGTAATAAAGTAAAAATACATGTAAATGGCTGGTTAAGCCAAGAGGTACATATGAAGAGTGGCATAAGACAGGGATGTCCAGTGAGTTGTATACTCTTTGCATTAGTTGTGAATGTGATAGTATGTGAAATAAATTTTAAAATGAAGGAGGCAGGGTATATAACGCCTAAAGGGCTAAGAATTCCATTTCTGTTAACATATGCAGATGATATTATAATAATTGCAAAAAAAAATTTGAATCAAAGAAGTAATTTGCACAAATGAGTGTCTAGAGATGATAGGGATGGCTTAAATAAAAAGAAAAGTAAAGGTTTAGGTGATGTAGTAAAGCTCTGGGGTGTCTATTTTGCAATTAATTAAATTTCTGTGTTCGGTACAAAATTTGGGAATAAAGATATAAGTACAATTCAGTGGGGGAAAAAACAATAGAAGAAATAAAGCACGCATATCTTTTCTGGAGAATGTATAAATTATCATTCAAAAAGGTTTATTTAATAAATTCAGTACTGGTGGGAAGAGTAGCATACTTAGTATGTGTATTTATGTTGCCAACCATATTTGAAAAGGAATTATTGCAGATGTTTTCATTTATATGGGGTTCTGTATTAAACCCAGTAAAAAGAGGAGTTTTATATGTAAATAAGGAAGAAGGATGTTTAGGGTTAATTAACTCAGTGATATACACCGCTTTGTTAAATTTGTACAAAGTGCTAAAGTGGATAAATGAGAAAGATGAGAGATTAGTAGTAAAAAGTGTATAAATGAAATAAAATGTTATGAAGAAGAAATATTTTTGTAGAAAATAAAAAAAAAATGATGATATAGATAAAGATAGAAAAGTATGGTATAAGAATGTAATGATAAACCATTACTATGTAAAACCATGGAAAATCTATCAGATGAAAAAGTTAAAGCTGTAAAGATAAGAAATGGTGTAATCAGAAAGTAGAATGTCAAGATTTTTTGTGGAGACTGTTAATAGATGAATTGTGAATAACAAGAATATGCCATATAAAAAGAAAAGTGATAGAATACGTTTACATTGTCAAGAAGAAGAAATGATGGAACGTGTTTTTGAAGTGTAAAAGAGTAAAAAGGTTATGAGGAAAACTATGTAAAGAAGATTATTTTGAAGATATACAAGAAGTGGATAAAATAAACATGGATATAATTAAATATGACTATTATAAGAATAAAAGTAAAGAATATGGTAAAAGAATAGCTAAAAGGTTATTTTATATGGGTTATATGGAATGAAAGAATAACTTAAACTATGTTTAATGGTAAATGGATTTTAGCAACATTATTAAGTAAAATCAGGTGGTGGTTATGGAAAAAGATGTAGGGGTCTAATAGTGATAAAAGTTTATCATGATTGTAAAGAGGAAATTCTGCATATTTATAAACAGATTTGTATATTTATATATTTGTACACATGTAAATATTTGTAAATATGTAAATATTTTGTAAGTAAGAGTTATTTTTGTATATAAATAAAGGACCCTTGATCTTTTTGATAAGTGGCCTGTGATCTTTTACATCCACCTGAACTCAGGTAGATGGTGGCTCAGTTTAACATCTAATCTGAAGGATGACACACTCAAGAGTGCATCACCCCTTATGCTGCATTTAAATTAGGTTTCTTTGTTATTAAGCAATACAGAAAAACTCTGAAAGAAAGGTATACTGAAGTCTATTGGTGCCAAAGTATGATGGAAAACAAACAGCATTGATGCATTACATGTGTTAATAAACATATAAAACATTAACCCACACAACAGTGGGCAGCCATCAGCATAAGTGCATGTCTGTGACAACAGATAAAGTTATATAGCTGAATTAGTAAGTTGCTCAAAAAAGGTAAGAAGATGATTTTTTAAAACAAAGTGAATTTCTCCAAGTGATAATCACTACCTGATTGGCACTGAAGTCAGATGTCCATAGTACCAGAGAAATGTCAACTCAGGCTTCACCTTCTTTGGTAAACTGACCAGTTATTGGGTATATTACATCATAATTTCTGGCCAGGTAATGAAAACAAGTCAACTATATATTTTATTTATTTATTTTAACTATAATCATATTTTTTAACTATTTTTATTTTTGCAAGGTATGAGAACTGTTGCCTAGATTCTTTTTTACTCATGTTCTGGGCTCACAAACAGGTACCTGCAGTTCAGTTAGTGCCCTGGTACTGGAACAGCCAAGTAGGGAGGGGGAGGAATGAAGGGGAGTGGCCTGCTTGCCTCTCACAGGGCCAGCCTTAGCTGAAACGGTGCCCTAGGCGAAGTAGTGCTCCGGCGCCCCTTAAGCCCCACCCACAACATACTCAAGAAACACCCCTATTTCAGCCACACCCACAGGTAGGTCACTCCCCAAGAAAGCCACTCCAGTCATTTCCTTAAATCATTTAAATGCATAAAAAGAAAAAAAAGATACCTTGAAATGTAGTTAACCTACAACTACCTTTGTGTATGTGTTTCCTACTGTAAATACCAGAGCTGGATCATGGTCAAATAGGGCCCTAGGCAGGGTAATAGACAGCCCCCAGAGCAGCCCCTTCTGCAGCAATCCCCTACCCCCCCAGCAGCAGCTTCCTCCCCAGCCACTCCAGTGTTACATTACTTGACTGTTTCTCCTCATTTACCATAAACACTGTTCAAACCTGTCGGCGTGCACATTATTTACTTCTGCAATGATTACAATTATTGAAATAAAATAGAAAAAACACAGCCATTTGCTAAACAAACAATACAATCTCACAATGAAAACAGATTTAGGATGAGCAGTAAAACTTCTCTGCCCTTGAAACTCACATTCATTGAAACAGCATTAAAACCCGCATTCAAATAAAATGCATCTGGCCAGTGGAGAATTAAGTTTACCAAACTACAGGCTCCTTGAACACATTCTTATGGCCATGCATATATGTATGTGTTGATTGACCTTCTTGATTGTATTAAACTATATTCCTTGTATAATAAAGCACCACCTATTAATGTGCATTTTAAAGTTGTAGTTTTGAACATTTTTCCAGTAAGCAATGAAATGAAATGTATGACCCAATAATGACAAAACTGCCCATTTCAGAACATTTTAATCATTAAAGGCCACTCAAACTTCGGTCATTACAATCCACGTGTATCAGTCAATAAGCACAATCTCCGCAGAAGTAAAATTCATCCGAATAATTCTACATTAAAGATTTGTAACTAATAAAAGGCTGTTACTGCCTAACAACTTTACATTTCAGTGTCTCATATACAAATTCAGTGCTTGCTGCCCTTAAAGAATTAATTGCCTATGTTACAAAAAAGAAAAGGATACATTGGTAATGTTGCAATAGGGAATGACTGAGACCCTGACACACAAGTCCATAGTTACTAGCCATCTTATACAAAGGAGGGCACACTAAAGAAATGCAGAACCCCTAGCCCCGTAAAATGCACCAAATAATCGGCAAATATCAAGATTTGCAGGCATAAATGAGCACAATGTGGAGGAAAAATGTCCAGACAGTTCCAATAGTAGTAGTAGGAACAATGGGTTGAGAAAAAAAAACTAGTCTTTTCTAGATATTCTAGCCATAAATGCAACTCCGTATGAATTGCAGGAATTAATTATTGGCCCATTGTGGGTGCTACGAAGAACACTTTTGGATAACAATTCCAAACCACTCCCTAAACTAAATTCCCTTACACCTCCTGCACACTATAGCTCAGTAAACTGGAAATTCCCAAACCCTTCTCTAACCCTAATGTTCTTATCACTCTCTCTCAACCCAAAATCCCCCTTCTTCTCCCTAAACCTATATTACCCTTCAAACTCTGGTCCACAACCTCCCTCTAAACCAAAAATATCCACCCCTAACACTGAAAGCCCATCATTCCATAAAATGTAAATTCCCTATCCCCTTCTAAACCCCAATATTTCTTTACACCATAAGCCTAAAATTCTTGTCCCTACTCCACTCTCTGTTCCCATACTGATACCTAAAGGTAGAAACGCTGCAAAACAGCAAACCACTTCCACCTGTTCCAACTCCAAGCGCCTACACTGCCACCTGGCCCCCATCCAATGGTAGTTAAAAACCAAGAAAGGCTTGCCACTCCGTTAAAAATGCCTGAAGCCAGGGGCACACTCACTCAGCCGGCACCTCCCATCTGTTGCAAACCCTGGCCATCGAGATAAGAAGACAGTCAAAAGTGCTCCTATCCTTCTGCAACACCTTATATACAACATTCTAACCACTCTTTGCAAGCCATGCTTTCCACTGCTCCCCATGTTCTCATTTGAAGCAGCACACCTAACGAGTGTCTTCCCTGAAGAGCTGTTAAGAAATTCTAAACCAACCGAATATTTACATGGAAGCAAAGGCTCACAGTCGCAACTTCCCTCACTAAAAATATCTTGCATCTAACTGGCATACTAACAGCATAAATTCAACTTCAGACTTGTTGCATGTCATTATGTTGTCACGCTGATTATTTACCAACAGCATATGACAAAGATCTGACAGCAACATGCCCATGGGAATGTCATCTCGGCTGTTTTTTCAGGTTACACACCTGAGACACCTGCTCCCTTACTCTCTTGACACAGCAAGTTCAGCTTTATCATTATACGGCCTTCACCAAATAACTAAAAGAGATCTGCCATAAAGGAGCTGTGCAATCTCCACACATACCCCACACGGATTAAGCAATTAAAAAGACACAATCCAAAAGATTATCTACTTTATTTTTATAACATCAACTGTGCGGACTGTGGCGCAAAATGCAAGCAGGTTAAAATATAGAATGAAAACGTTGCTAATGCAGATGGTGCAAAATGCAAGCAGGTTAAAATATAGAATGAAAACGTTGCTAATGCAGATGTTCAGTTTCACAATACTGCAGCTAAAACCATAAACAATGAAGCAAGGACCGTGGTGCAAAATGCAAGCAGGTTAAAATATAGAATGAAAACGTAGCTAATGCAGATGTTCAGTTTCACAATACTGCAGCTAAAACCATAAACAATGAAGCAGAGTACAGGCGAAACAGAAGACAAATATAATTTTATTCCACAATACTACATAGAAGTGTACGCCAGTCAACAACTTTACCACTTTTTCAGAATTGCCTCCACACAAACCGCGTACAATTTCTAAACTACTACGTACATCTGTCGTTGAGTACAATGCCTCCTTTGGTATGTACCTAGTCAGGCATATCCAACAACTGGAACGTCCACAGAGGTTCCTCACTAAAAGAATGCATGTTGCAAGTAACAACTCCTATGCAGACCAGCTCAAGGCCCTATCCCTGTATTCTATTTCAGGCTGTTGATGGGTGATCTATGCCTGGCATACAAGGCATTGTCAGACCCCACTCTGCTGGACCTCCTGCATATCCACAAAACAAACTTCAACAGAATTACCCATTCTAAAGACTTAAACCTTGCCTGTGATATAAATAGGACCTACTGGAGAGACAGGTATGTATCCGAAGACTACCGTGTCTGTTGAACAGCTTCCCCATCCATGTGAAGCAGAATTTTTCCCTAACCCATTTCAAGTGTAACTTGGAGAATTTGATGGGGAACAGGAAATTCATCCCTGGTTTGGCACATATGTCTCTAATGGACACAGGCAGCCTGAAAATGGCTCATATCCCAGGCTCCTGCATGTAAATGTTATATCTCCCAAGCCCCTGCTTACACTGATCAAGGGTACCAGAAGTTGTCAGAAATTTGGGATGCATGGCTAGGCTTAAAAAGTCCCTTATGGTCATTAACCTAGTAAATACCTATGAACCGATGAACCCTCAATCCTCACCTTAATTTGATGCACCAGAGCTCATAATGTAAATAAGACTGACTTTAATAATCTAATTTGTTAACCATGAAAGTATTCTAGTTTTATTATACTTCAAGTGTTGTACACTTTAATGCATATGTGTGTGTATAATTTGTGCTGACATTTTGTATTTCAGCATATCTCCTCATTGTAAAATGACTGTATTTTTATTTGAGACATGACTGAAAAGGTTATTTGGTCCATGTGATTATCAAATGGTTAATATGTAATAAATTAATAATTCTTCATAACACATAATTCTACTTATATTACTGCTGCCTGTATAACCCATTCTACTTCAGTCACTCACTCTGTCTCATTGCACTACTTTTGCTTATAGGATGTTTCTCATTTTCACTCTTTCGTATTTACTTTTATTATACCATTTCTGCCCTGCTATATCTCTTCCTATTTACTCTGTTGGTGTACATGCTGCTGACACCCAGTAATCCACCTCTGTGACCACACTACAATGACGTTGAAAATGCAAAGCAGTGTTATAAAATACAAAATATGGCTCACAATATGACGTTTTCTACCTCCTGGATGACATTAATTAAAGAAATAATATCATATTAATTCATGGTCACAAAACTATTAGCATTTTACAATATCCAAGATAGTGTTTTGATATCAAATATATTAACTAGATCAACTAACTGCAAAAAAAATATACAGTATGTAGCAATGGACTTTATATAACTTTTTTCTGTTTTGGATGTAATCATAAACTTCACTATTAAATATTTACGTAACAAACTGTAAATGAAATTTGTTTTGGAATTTCTGTATAAGTATGTATTATTAAAATAATATAAAAAGTCTTATGATCTACACCACAGTTGAAAAGGATCTCTAAACCAGCCTACTAGACAGCTAACAAATAAAATAAAATGGCTTAGTGTTCTACAAAAAGATCTCAAACAGAATGAGCCAGAGACTGGCAAAACTGTGTCTCGCTTAGAGAAAGAGGTTATTTACTCCCACATGTTTCACTGCTACTTCACAGAGGTAGATGGTTGGAGATAAAGAAGAAGATTTTAAAGAAATGAAACAGGATTGAGCGCTTTCATGCGTCTATGCGGAATACATACAGCTATACCGCTCCATTACCATGTACTACTGCCTTCTGGAGGGAAGAAGCCAAAAGGCAAAGATGGTGGCCCACTTAAATTATTCAAGCAGGTACAATATTACATAGCAAAGTGCAAATGGTGTCTTATCAGAATGTAAAACAATGGAGTTGCAATTCAAAAGCAGCTACAGTATCGAAAGCATACGCAACAACCAAGAGGCTACCCGGTAAAGTGGTCACGTCTCTATGATGCTGATGAGCCACTATCATCCCTTTCATTCCATTATCAAAAAAGAGCTACTCCAGTCCTCATGCTGCCATGTGACCCAAGGTCATCTTTTCTCTACAAAAGTTTTTAACACTATGCCACACAGAACGTGCTGAAAATCCCTTCTGATCCACTTTCACCACAGCAAACATGTACACCGTCAAGTACAAATCCAAGGCTCGGTTATGATTACAAACTTTTTCTTCGTGTTTGTAAAACTCTAAGTTCCACTGGCTACCGGCTCAGATGCCATCATTTTTTCCTAATCTCAGCCCCGCTATGTATTTCTCCACCCAAAACAGCGACGAATGACACGCTAGGAAAGAGAATACAGCAAGTTATGTGAGATAACTGCCGTTGTGGAACCATGCTTTTTCCTGACAGCCATGTTGTTGTGTGAGTGACAAGTCACGTATGTTCATCAGGAAATGTTTGTAATTATTTTTTAATATTGACTGTAATCGTTTTTAGTTACCAAGCTATAAAAGTGGGAGGGTGCTCACCCTTCCCCCTCTCCCTATTGTTTTGGTGCCCGTCACTCAGACAGGGCGCCGAAAAGATAGCAAAATAATAAAATAAATGAATACATAAAATGCGCCCTTTATGAGACCAGCCTGTATGGTGCCCTAGGTGGTTGCCTAGTTCACCTATGCCTAAGGCCGGCCATGGCCTCTCACATGGGGTTGGGGATGTGTGCACTTGAGGGGAGGGATGTGTGCACTTGAGGACACACCACTGGTGCAGACTGGAGAAACTACCATCCATGCTCCAAAGGAAGAGATGAGGCTGTCTGAGAGGAAAAGCCCCTTTCCAAAGTGAAGGAGTGACCTTTCAGCAGCCCACTGGAACTGCATGTCCCGAATTCCTTGCTTTGCTGAGTGCATAGAAGGGATATGGTATATATTTAAAAATAAATAAATAAAATAAAATAAAATTGAGAGAAAACTCTCCTGATGGCCATCTAAGAAATGGTGCCTCCTGGTCAACCCTTACCTCAGGGATGGGAATGAATGAGCAGATTGGATGGGAGAGAGCTGGTGACAGACAGTGGAATTAAAGAGAAGAAAAATTAAAAAATATTCACAATGCAAATATTCTTGTCAAAGTCCTGCAGCACAGTATTAAAGAAGTGCATGCTTCAGGTACATGTGTGCGAGTGTGTGTGTGTGTGTGTGTGTGTGTGTGTGTGTGTGTGTGTGTGTGTGTGTGTGTGTGTGTGTGTGTGTGTGAATGAGCAGTACTGGTGTAAGCATTTTGGGGAACCCCAGCAAGTGTCATGTTTGGGACTCCTGGGCACTTCCACCATATCTCCCTGTCACTATCACTCCTCCTAGGCAACCTTTAATCCATGCTGTAGAGTTTCAGGAGTACTTTTCACATACTGAACTGTAGCTATAATACTCTTACATTGTGACAGCTCTGCGTATTGCACTATGTTGGCACATCTCACAGTTAGGCATTCACACTGACTGGCATTTATTTGCAATAATAATGCATTACAGCAACTCTGTGTACAGGGCTGACCTTAGATGAAATGGTTCCCTGGGCTAAAGGCTCCATGCTGTCCCCCACTGCCTATTGTTTCACCCCACACATCTTCCAATGCTACCCCGAGTTCTAACCCCATGCTGTCCCCCACTGCCTATTGTTTCACCCCACACATCCTGCAATGCTACCCCGAGTTCTAACCCCATCCTGGACTGCCAACACCATGCACATTACTTTTTTATTCATTTTCTCACAACTTGCCTTACTTGTCAGCTTGTTTTGAAGTGTGTTTTGAATTTTTTTTTAAACAACCTTTTCATCCAGTGGTAGCTTGGTCAAAAACTATGACTAAATAATTTGGTGGTGTTGTTCAGCTGTACTTTTCTTTGCATAATAATTTTGTAGGAAATTGTTCAATAAAGTTGGGTGGCTGGGGACTGCCAGTATCCCAAAAGCCACATGGTTATATGAGATGCATTTTAAAGCATTTTCCTAACCTTTTGATCCAGTAGTGGCCTGAAAAAAAAATTATGAGTAGGAAAATAATTTAAGTCTTATTTTATTTCTTTCATGAAAGTTATAAGCTGTGCCCAAGGCTTAATATTCACTGCTGACAAAGAAGTAGTTAACAATAAGCTAACAAGACATATATTTGAGAGGATACACAAATCCTGTCTGAGAACACTGTCTCCCTCCCTATCACCCCCCCAGAAAAAAGACAGTTACTGTTTGTGCATTCCTCTGGCATTAGATTGGGGTGCAAGCAGAGGTTCAAATGGCCACAGTTGTACATTTCAAGTGACTGATGTCATACTTATACATTGCATGCTTTCCAACATCTTATCCCTGACACACAAAGCTGTATACATGCTTGATGTGTGATTGTAAGGAAAGTGAAAAAATAATGATCACAGCAATGCATTCCAACTTGATGGTACACTGCCTTACACAAGCTATAATAATCTTCTTTGCACACTTCTGAGGTGTGAATGACCATGCTGGACCCAGTCTTAATACAAACTATACTGACCTCCTGTGCACATCTCTGGGGTTTATTGTGATGCAAATTAAAGAAGTAATGGCCACACTGTCCCCAGCCCTCTTGCCTCAACACACAAGCTACAGCAGCCTTCTAAACACACCTCTGAGCAGGCCTGGTTTTATAATGGGTGGGGTTGAGGCCAGAAGCCACCAATAAATCTCTGCCAAAATCCATTTATTCAGTGTGGGGTGTGGTGTCTCCTAGAAGATGTAAAGGTCTGAATGTTCTGTGAAGAACTGTATGCCTTAGTTTTGAAAGATAACTTGTTAACTGTTTTTTACTGCTATCTAGAAGAGTTGTGTACGTGCCTGGTATTATTGCGTGTATATGTGCACAGATAAAAATCAATTATATTTTACACACGTGCATGTGTATACACACACACACACACACACACACACACACACACACACGCACACACGCACACACGCACGCACACACACACACACACACACACACACACACACACACACACACACACACACACACACACACACACACACACACACACACACACACACACACACACACACACACCTCACACACTGCATACTCACTTTCATGGAAACTGGAGGAATGTCAATTCACCTATTGCATGTCTTTCAGGTACTGGAGGAAACTAGAATACATGGATTGATACACACAGACAGGGTAGCATACAGATTCAGATAAACACACACAGACAGAGTAGTATAGAGTTTCCACATACTAAAAGCCACAGTAAGGAACTCAACTATAGCAAAGCACTTTGAAATGGTAATGTTACTTGCTGCACCAGTATGGCAATGAGCAGTTACTTTCATACACATCCTCTTCCTGCCAAACCACCAAAAATAGCCACCTATCATGTGTAAGGTCTGTATTTGTTATACTAAGTGAAAGAAATTAGGGACAGCTTGTTACTGTTAAGTACACTGCAACCACATCCTCCCCTACATACAAGCATAATGATTTTTGTTTTAAAAAGTAAAAGAAATTATAGCCAGCTTATTACACTTGCAGTGCAACCCCACCATCACCAAACACACACAAGCATAAGCCATAGAAATACCAGTTTTACACTGATTTTAGCAAATAGCAATACATTGCAATGACACTAGTACTGCCATACCAGATATTTGACTGTTGTATAGCAGTATTCAAGAGCAATGCATGTCTGTTACTGTCCTTGATTTCAGAGAATGTCCCTGGATTTTACTTTTTACACACATACACACACACACACACACACACACACACACACACACACACACACACACACACACACACACACACATTTGTCCTGACCCTCATAAACATTTGATTTGTTAATAAATCATTCAGGATCACAGGCTGTAAATAATGTCAGGAATTAGAGTTTCATACTTCTTATTGTCCAAAAGAAGTTGGTGCAAAACTTTTTTATTCTATTAACTTTTTAGGTGAATTAGAGTAACATTTAAAACGTGTTCCTATTTTGAGCCTTTATTCTATCATTATTATTGGCTTTGCCCAGATTTCTTGAGCAAAGAAGTTGAGAGTTATAATATCTGGTTTCATGCCTGTATTTGAAAAACTGCCAGTAATAGAAAACCATCCCTAAAGATCGGAAGCAACTGCTCTTAGTCCCAGGTAAGCGCTGAAATCGGTCACTGTGGGTTCTGAATCTCTACCTCTTACCTCACTCATGCCAGTTCAGTGATTGCTGGCTTTATCTTAAGAGGGTGATATCATGACCCTGATTTGGATAAAGCACATAATCAAATATTGAATAATCTTTTCTTTTCTCTCTTAATTTTAACCCAATTAGTTGCAGCAGCTTTGAAGGAACCCCAACACAGTCAAGGATGGTTATGGAGCCCCTCCCCCTGTAGTCACAAGTACTGTAGTTTCTTAAAGCTGGCTATGATGTTAATTTTATTGGAGTAAATACCCACCACCAAGATTTTACTAAGTCAAGGACACTATGTCCATTGTAAACTATTTAATGAAATTATGAAGCTTTCTGCATGACAAAACATTGTTTACTACAACCAGAGATAGTTTGAATTTTAAAGAAGTTGTCCGAATACTAAGGATACTTCATCCTTAGTTATTATTACTCTGCTGATTTAGACTGTTGTACAAGCTTTTGTTTGTTTGAGAAACATATAACAAAATATCAAAATAAGATAACATGCTGTGATTGGGAGGCCGCATGACCAGAGGGCCTTCAGGGATCACAGAGTTCACTGGTGCATTAAACAGACTGTGTGTGTGTGTTTGTGCATGTGTGTGCTTACATTTTACACACACACACACACACACACACACACACACACACACACACACACACACACACACACACACACACACAAAATTCCAGAGTGGCCCCTTCAAATCCTGATTTTGCTTTTTTTCTTTATTTACAATTTTTAGTTCCTGACGGTGCTTCGTAGGGAAAGACTTCGTTATAGAATAAGAAGCATTTAAAAAAGTAAACAAAATGTTTCCAGGAGTGAATAAACAAGCAGTCAGCATAAGTATGTAAGACCTTGAGAAGCTGTCCAAGTAAGCACATCCCCTTGTGGAAGAATTTAGTTCTTGTGGACACATTTAAATATTCCATTGAAGTATGCAAAGTAACATTTAAATATGCCATACCACTGAAGTATGCTAACAAATTAACCGGAAGAAGCGGAAGTCATGGCTGTGTTAGTGACACCTCATTTACATTTTGTTGGCTAGACCATCCAATTTTAATTTTAAATTCGTTGGTAGAATTGCTAAGTGTGTTTCTATCATTCTGTCTTGGTTTTTTTTTTTTTTTTTTGGAGTTTGTTGAATATTTTTTAAACAAGTATGACATGATTAATACCTGGCTGGTGTAGTGTTGAACAAACTCTGCTTAGTGACTTTATTGCAAGCCTAACACTTTGAGTTGATAATGAGCTTTGTTTTGCCTTAATGGTGGCGCATTTACAGGTCAAGTGTCCCTCAAGTTCTTTCTGCTATCCAGAGTAACAGATAGGGATTGATTTGTCTACCCTTGGAGAAAGTAATTACAGCAGACCTCAGTCCTCCTAGGCATCTAATATTATATACCAGTAGGAAGTATACGGCCAGTTTTTAGCTGCTTAAAATTACTGCTGTATGTTCAAGATATCAAATACATCTAAACAGGGGCAGGGCATATGGTTTAAAAAAATGTAACTGCAATAGATGCAGACATACAGCAAACAGTTCTGAAAGGAAGTGCCAAAATCAGCGGTGCTGGAAAAAAGTGTGTGTGGGGGGGGGACTGTGTTTTAGGCAATTCATTGATACTAATTTTTTTATTTATTTACAGTTTCTGAGGAAATGCATATTTTAGAATATTTAATTCTAAACTATTTGTTTTATTTATGATCTAGTAAACAACGAGAATACCCAGGAACTGTGGAGGAAACTGTTAAAACTTACTTATTTTATTAAAACAGATGTTCTGTTAAAGATCCCGGTAAAATCAAGCACTCAAAAAAACAGTTGGGATGAGTTTGAGTCAGTAAAAACTAAACGACAGTAACAAAAAATGCTTTTTAATAAAATAAGTAAGTTTTAACAGTTCTTCTGTGGTTCTTGGGTATTCTTGGTGGTGCTGCGGTAGCGTTGTTGCCTCACAGTAAGAAGCTGTCCGGTTCGATTCTCAGCTAGTGCGTCTTCTGCGTGGAGACAAGCATGAATGGGTGTACCTTTGTTGAAGGTTGTGCATCAGGGCTGGCAACTTGGTATGTAAAAATCAACTGCCAATCATTAGCAGACCGGAGTTCCATTGTGGCAACCCCTAACCAGGAAAAGCCGAAAGAAGAAGCAGAAGACACGTATAGCTGAGTCGTGAGCAATACATACATTTTGGGAGTGTTGGGTTTCCCTGGTTGGAAAAATGCATTGTGCAAACAGACAGTTGAAGTGAATGTTTGGGGAAGAAAAGAACAGTAGAAGTATACTGTTTGTAGAGTATCGACCAAAAAGTGAGACATACTGGGGATGTGTGGATTGTATGAAAATAAAAAGGAAGGATTTTGTCTTACTGTGATGGAAATATCTTTTATTGTGGGATATTTCTTTGGAATTTTGGATGAATGGAGGTTGCATGTTGAATTCCTTTGGTATGGTATAGTGTTACGTGTATGATCACATTGTGATGATTTTAATTCACTGTAGTTCTTGTCTTTTTGTTGTAAGAACATGTTACATTTTTACAATTGTTATATTTATAATGAGCGAAGTTCTCTAGCAGAAGACTTTATCTTATAAGACAGGTTAAACATTTTCCACATTATGGGCACAGTGAAATTTTCTGTTGTAGTTTTAGTATCAAAACACTGAATGTGTTTATAAGCTTTCAACAATGGGAAGAAAGCTGTGTGAGACCTTACGTCTCCCTGAAACTGATGCAGGATTTGTTTCATTAACATGTCTCATTGTCAGAAAGTGCTATTTTTGTGTACGTTTTATTACAAACTTAATGCTGCCTTATGATTGCCATGGAGTTCAGATTTTTTTAATCTTTCAATTTACTGAGGAATAGTGAAAGAGAAACCAGCACCCATGTCAAATCATGATAGCTCAAAGTGCCTTGCTGAAATACCTTCCTCAGTAGGTTGTCAGATTTGTAGCAGCATGCCTAATTCTTTATAAAATTTTCCCAAAATGGTGATTGCGGACTTGGCAACTCTCCAACACACTGTGAGCCAAGTATGGGAAGTTCTGCTGCATAAATTCTGACAAGATGCTTTTGAACCATAGACTTGCATACTTTTTGAGAAAAACTTATCTGTGGACGGTTGGTATGAGCCAAGACCAGCAGTAAAGGACTTTAACACTGCCATGTCCCTTTGTCTAGATTTTTGATGTGTTCAGGTTGAGAGGTATGCACACAGTTGACATACGCACATCTGAAACCTACAAAATCAAAGCTACCACACATCAATCCACAATTTATTTATTTATTTGTTTACATTTGACAACTGGGTAGTGTCCAACTGGGCCAGAAGCCCGTTCTCAGCGGAGACCCGGGGAGAAAAGCTCCAAGGAAGATTACATAATTCTACATTTGTACATATGACAATTAGAATAGGAGCTCAAATGCAAGTTTCTTCACATTGCATCTAAAGGCATATAACAATGGTAGCACAATAAGCTTATACCACTCATACAGATAAAACAAAAATACACATTTTTTTTTCAGGATAAAAATATCACAAAATGAAGCTAAGAAGGCCCAATTGCCAAGCAATATTGACAATGGGTGGTGGAAAGAAGGAAGTTAGACAGTAAGGGGTTAAATTAGTTAGCCTGGTGGAGAACATGAGCAAAGCCTATGTTTGGTGAAATATTCCTTTAAAGACTGTTTAAATGAATGTGTATCATTGATTGGACAGAATATTCTGAGGTACAGAATTCCAGTGTCTGGCAATGATATGTGTGTATAAGGAGACACCGTGAGAGTTTTGGGTTTTGTTAACCTTCAACTATATTTTATTAGCAGACCTAAGAGATTTTAGGTTAGTGTAGGGTTGGACAAGGTCAGATAGAGCTGGGCAGGTGTCAGGTTTGTATAAGACTGTATGGGCAGTTAGTAGCTGAATCAGAGTAAGCAGGCGAGGGAGCTCTAACCAGTTCAGCTGGAGAAGGGCAGTGCAATGGTCAGATCTTTGAGACTGATTAGTGGCAAATTTGGCTATTTTGTTACAGCAAGATTCAAGGCTATTCAGTTCAAATTTGCGAAGATTGGTAAATATTTGTGAACAGTATAGTAGGGAAGATAAGAGTTGGGTTCTGGCTGTCGTAAGTCTGGCATGGTCAGTAAGATATGATTTAGCCCTATAAAGAGAGCCCAGTTTGACATGAACCTTTTTAATTGTTAGTGCAAGGTGTTTGTCAAACTTAAGTCCACTATAAATTGTGACACCAAGAAGTTTTGTATGTTCAATGGGTTCTATTTTTGTGCCATTGGAGGAGGAAATAGATAGGTGGTTGGTTGGTTGTTGTTGAGGTATTGTACAAGACCATACACTTGGTTTTATTGGGGTTAAGTATAAGTTGATGGGTTGTTGTAGTTTTAAATACTGTGGAGGGCTGCCTGACGTTTTTATTGGAGTTCCATGATAGAGGAGGCAGAGTAGATTAGGGAAGCATCATCAGCATATTGTATGATTGAGGCTGGATTTGCTGAGGAGTTTAGGTCATTGGTAAAAATTGTGAATAGAAGTGGGCCAAGGATATATCCTCATGGAACTACTACACATATAGGGAGCTGGGGGGAGAGTTTATTGTCCCATAAAGTGGCTTGTTTCCTATCTGACAGGTAACTATGAAACCAGATTAGGGCTTCAAAGCTGCAGTGATAGAAAGCCAGTTTATTGAGAAGTATTTTATTTATTTATTTATTTATTTATTTATTTATTTGCAGTTGGTTTACCAGGATAGTCCATTGGGCCATTAAGAACCCATTTTCAATGGAGTCCTGGGGCGAAAAGCTCCAAAACAAAGGTTACAAAAAAGATTACAGCAGTTTACAATTTCAATCATTTGTAGGTTAAAGACAAAGATTACAGCAGTTTACAATTTCAATCATTTGTAGGTTCAAGACAAAACAAAGATTAAACAGTTACAATGCAGTTTTATGTTTCATTTTGTAGAAAACCAAGATTTAAGCAGGTGCAATAAAAATTTTTAGGTTAAATTTTGTAGAAAAACAAAGCATTGCTGTAGTAAATATATAGTTTCTTGAGTGGAATAGTAGGATTAGAGAATTATAAAATGTCATTACAGTTGGCTTATTATTTGGTGTCTGGTAATATATGATATAGTTGCCTGTAGGAAGTGGAGAATAGGCTATGAGGGGTGGGAGCAGGAGCATTCCCATGAGGATGTTAGATGTGAGTGCAGTGATTTTTAAAAGCAGGGAGGTTGGTGGTGATATGGATGGAGGGAGGAAGGGAGTTCCATAGGTGTGCCAGGGCAAAGGACAGGAGGTTTTGTCCTGGAGAGTGAAGGGGTTTGTACAGCTCTATTAGGTTTTGGTTATTAGATCTTAGGAGTCTTTGTGGCAGGTGCATTTTAAATGTAGAACTGAGGGAGGGACAGAGGGAGGGATGAAAAATGAGTTTGTGAGCAAAAGTGAGCTGAGTATAGGAGAGATAGTTGGGAAGCTCTAGCCAGTTAAGTTTGTGGAGAGATGCACAGTGATGGGTGGATGATTTGTGACTAGTGACAAATTTGGCAATTTTATTATAACAAGAGGACAGTTTTGTTTTGAGAGATGATTGTAGGTTTGTTAGGAGAGGGACACCATAAAGGAGGGAAGGGATGAGGAATGTAGTAGCGAGAGTGAGCTTAGTAGATGTAGTGAGGAATCGATTGTGTCAGTAGAGCATGCCAAGTTTTTGGTGTTTTTTTTTATGTTTAGTTGTAGGTGGTTATTGAATTTAAGCTGGTCATCAATCTGGACTCCTAGTAGTTTGGTTTCAGATACCAGTTCAAGAGGTGTGTTATTCTGGCTAGTGATGGAGAATAGTTTTCTATCAATGGTGTTGGTTTTTGAGGGGGTAAATACCATAAGTTTGGTTTTTGATGCATTGAGTGCTAGATGATTGTCCTTCATCCACTGTTTTGTGGTAGAGAAGGCATCTTGAGTCAGTTTTAAGAGAGTGGGGATGGATGTGGCTGCACAGATAATTGTAGAATCATCTGCATATTGAATAAGTTTAGCATGAGGAATTGAGTGGAAGAAATAATTTATGAATATATTGAAGAGGAGAGGACCCAAAATGGAACCTTGGGGGACACCAGTGGGTGTGTTAAGGAAAGAGGAGATGGCTTTTTTCCACTTGACAGCTTGTTGCCTGTTGGAGAGATAGCTGGTAAACCAATTGAGAGAGGAAGGAGATAGGTTTAGGTTAGGTAGTTTAGTTAGGAAAAGGTTGTGAGAGATAGTATTGAAGGCCTTAGAGAGGTCAAGAAGGAGGGTAGATACAGTAGAGCCAGAATCTCTGTCTTTATTTACAGTTTCCAGGAAGGAAAGGAGGACAGTCATGGTGCTGTGGCCGGGTCTGAATCCGTGTTGTGTGGGAGTTAGTAAGTTATTATCTAAGAGAGAGGGAAGGAGTTGAAGATGGATACATTTCTCTAGAAGTTTTGATATAGGAGAGAGGATGGCAATGGGACGAAAGTTAGTAATATTGTTATTATTGCCTCCTTTGTGCAGGGGAATGATGAAAGCCCTTTTCCAGAGTTTGGGTACAAGACCTTAAATGCTTTTGACATATCTAGGAAGGTAGCAGGGACTAGCTGTTTTTTGTTTTTGAGTTGATTCACGGTATTAGTAAAGGTAATTAGAGCTGTACTGGTATTATGCCTAGGTCAAAAGCCATGTTGTATATTAGATAATAGATTATTTGACAGAAAGTGGTCTAAGATCTATTTTTGTATACATTTTTCTAAGATTTTGGCAAGTGGTGACAAGATGGCTATGGGTCTGTAGTTGGATACATCAGTACAGGGATTGCCTTTATGTCAGGGTATGACATGAGATATTTTCCAGAGAAGTGGTACGTACTGTTCAGAGATAGAATAGTTAATGAGAATAGATATAGGGTAAGTGATGGAAGTAGCAGCTAGTTGTAGAAAGTTACCAGGTAGCTGGTCTGCAGCTAGTGTGCAGGGTTTTAGTTTAGAAAGGAGATTTTTAACATAACTTGTTTGGATAGGTTTGAGAGAGAGGAGGGTAGAATTGTTGTTGGAGGTCTGAGGTATTGACAGAGGTGTATTAGGGGTTCTGTTTAGTAGAGAGGTTATTGAGTTAATAAAATGGGAGTTAAATTGAGTGGCTATGCAATCATTTGGGTTGGTCAGAGTTGGGGCTGGGATAGTGGGTTTTCCTGGGTTAAGAAAGAGGTTGAGTGTTTGCCAGAATCTTTTGGGATTTTTTTCTGGTATTTTAGCTGACTTGTTTGGAAGTAGGTTTTTTTGTCTTGTTTAATTATATTTTTGGTTTGATTTCGAAGTTGTTGGTAGGTAATGAGATTTAGTTTACTTCTATTATTCTGAAAGAGATACCAGGTCTGTCCCTTTGTTTTAGTAGAAGAATTGTGTATTTTGACAACCAGGGAAGCTGTTTGGATTTGGTACAATTTTTTCTAAATGGGGCTAGATCACTAAGTATTTGTAGGAAAGTACTATTGAAGTACTGTACTGCATGGTCCAATTGAAGAGTTTTTAGAGGTGCCCAGTCATATTGTTGAAGAAGAGTATTAAATAACGAAGGAGAAAAGTGTTTTTTATTGTGAATGTAGTGAAATGAAATGTTACAGGAATTGTGTGTATGTTTTCTAGTCAAGTAGGTAGGGAAGTGATCGCTTAGTGCCCAGGGAGACACCCAGCATCATAGCTAATATTGAATTTGTTTGTTAAAATCCAGACAAGAATGGATTGCCTGTTGGTGTGTTTGTCAATGTGTGTGGGGTGGTTACTTTTTGACAGAAATTGTACAGGTTTATAAAGCTAGTAGGGGAAGTTAGAAGAGCATGCAGTCCAGTCAAGGTTAAAATCGAAGTATAATGGTTTCATGGCTGAAGTTGGTAGAGGCCCATTCAAGGATGCTTTCATTATTTTGGAGGTTATTAGCAGGGGGCAGGTAGATCACTATAAAGAAAATGGACTTATGATTATTCATATCTAGACTTCTGAGTTAGGGATAAAAACATAAATAACTATTCCATTCACAATAGCATACACCTTGCACATTCTATTCACTGCTGCTTATGGGAATTACATGGCAAAAATAAAGTTGCAACAGTAATCCACACCCAAGTACCAGAGTACCAGGACACAACCCCACTCACTGCCAACAATCCTATGATATACATCAATGAAACCCTAAATGAAGACACATCCAGTGCCTACATGGAACAAATACTGCTCCTTTCACTGCAACACTTAAAGGCCTGACTGTCCTGCACACCCCATAATTATATATACTAACTCCATCGTCACATGACTGTGAACAAATGTGAATAACTATACCAATTCCCACTGTTAACAAATCAACAGCTGACCATTTAAAGTTTCAGCTATGTCAACATTTGATGCAGTTTATTTATTTAAATTTGTTATTCAGGGTAGAGCACAAATGAACAATTTCAGTCTCACTCCCGGAACACAATAAAGTGTGATAATTACAGAGATATAGTGCAAGAGGTAAAGTATATATAATTATACAATTCTTGAGAATATACAGGAATTATGTCCAGTAACAGAGATACATGCATATACAATTTCTGCAGAACAATACAGGCAGGTGAGCACCTGCGTCTATAAAACTTGTACTGCATTGTTTATATACAGTTACAGAAAAACTAGTATATCTTTTTAACGTTAGGTTATATAGATGGTTGATAATGTTTACAATACAGACCTTGAGTTTGAAGTACTTTAGCAGTGCATTAGTATGACAAGACATTTATGTAAGGAGGGGTTAGCAGCTAGCTAACCCCTCCTTACATAAATCCCTTAAATAATCCTTGAAGTAATAAGTTTGCTCTGTAAATGGAATAAACATATGCACACACACACACACACACACACACACACACACACACACACACACACACACACTTGCAAACTTGGCTCAAAATGATTGAAATATTGTATATTATCTTTGTACAAGGAGGCCTCAATGGTGCAGGCAAAATTGTCATCATGCCCTACTAGTTTACAAGAAAATTAAGTTGGCACATTATATCTTGTCTGAACATAAGGTATACTAGTTGATTATGTATACTTTTTGTTACAGATAAAATTATGAGAAAATATTTCTGCAAGGCTTCAAAGTAAAAGTACAGAGTGACCAAACGTAATTTGAAAGCAACTACCATTCTGAAAGAGAGCTAAGTATATGGCTCAATAAATTAGCCTTGCATCAGTGAAGGTATGGTTTGTAAGCACAATAAAATAAGCTGATTAACTTAGTGGAAGCAAATAGGATTCATCCACAAATAATGAGCACTGCTGCTGAGAACTTAACTGCTATGTAATAGTTCCTCTTAGTGTCTTCTAATAGGCTGTGAAATACAATGTAGTGTTTTCTGATAGCCTCTGTAATAGGATTAATCGGCAACCAGTGGTAACAAGGCTAAGCCTGTGGTAGCTGCTCCTGTCAAACATAGCCATTTACTTAGCTTCTGATGACTGCAGTTCTTTGTATGACTTGCCTAGTTAATAAAGATAACATTAACAAGAAAAAACAAGTAGTTAACTGTTATAAGATTACCAAGGTGTCTTGAAACTCACCATGTCGGGTAAGTGGCTGAACAGAAGTAAGCAGTGTGGTTATCCTTTGAAAATGAGGAACATATTAGTAAAAAGAAATCCTGAATGATTCAGTTCTTGACAGAGAAATAAACACAATTGTCATCTCTGAAACCAGAAATAATAAATTTGATCAATGCACAGTCTTACATATTTTATAAAGTCATTACTGTTTTAGCTATGGTCTCCAGCATCTCCTTACACCTTCAAAAATTATTCCTCAAAGCCTTTTACAGAGTGTCTCCCGCACTGACTAATCTTCTGTCCTATCAGTTAACCCCCCCCCCCCCCAAGATTTTCCTTTTTTTAGTCACTACCCTGCATTCGTAACCATGCAGGATAGGAGCCCACATGTTTTAAGTTTTGCCCTAGTACAACAGTTCCTACAGCTATCAGATGCCCCTTCATAGCACATACAACAGTTCTTGCAGCTATCAGACACACTTGCAAAGCCTAATTAATTGTTTTTTTTGTCTGTATATAGTCATGAAGAGGTACCAAAACTTTGCCTAAAAACAACTATCACTCAGCACTGCTGTAGACATCCATGCAGATCTGTGATTGTCTTTTGATCTTCAACCTTCACTTTTTTTTTATTGTGAGACTATCCTTATTTAGGTTTTCTTGACTGTATGACGTTTTTTTTTATGTAGAACAACATGCCTGTTGGCTTTCAGTCTGTGCTCTTATACTGCTTATGCTAATTGTTCTGGGGAAGGAATTGCTTCACTTTACTTGTTCTTTGTCACCAACTAGCAGAAATGAAGAACAGCAGATATTTTTATGTATGTGCCTCTCGTATTACATTTCATTTTATTGAAAAGGAGAGGTGCATGTCACTAGTTAGCTAATCTGCATGTGAAAGCTTAATGTGGTAGGTTGGAGTGCTATATTATACAGGATTTCTTTTGATACACTGTTTGGGAAACAGCTATGCTGTCGACAACAATCAAAACCATTGTCAAAGTTAATCATTATATTTCCTTTCATTCAGTGAGTCCATTATTTGACATCTTCCCCCTTTTCTTAACTGAATTGCTTGTATTTAGGGAACACTCATTACTCCAAATCATGTAGTGTACCCCCACCCCACCCTCTCATTCTGTCCTTGAACTGCAGTCTTATCTGGTTGCTTCTGCTACTATCACTTCCCTGGCTGCATTTACAATATTTTCCAACAACTGTAGTCTAATATAGCTTCTTTCCACATGAAACCATGAAAAGAAAATACACAGACAGCCTTTGCTACATTCATAACAATTAGAAATTCAGCCAGATTGTTTATCACTAACTTCTGAATACTGAAAAAGCTGCCAGGGAAATTAATTTCTCTGTCTGCTGACTTTAGTGGAACTGGGAGATGTCAATCATTTTTACTGAGGATTGCTGTTTTTACTTGCACAACCAATTACTGGTCATACACTGTTTGATTAGCCAGTCTTTAGCTTATTTTTTTGACAGAAATTGACATGAAAAGGGGAAATATTTGAGATTTTGGACTAAATATCCACTGTGTTTTTAAAAGAAGGTTTCTGCTGTAACAAAACTATCCTATTATGTGATATTGCCATAGTTAAATAAGAAGTTAAATAAGAAGTAGTTTCTTTATTACTTCTTATTAGAAGAGACCATAGCACTGCCAGATGAAATTAAGCATTTTGGTTCGGCAGCAGATCCATACAAAACCAAGTTTCATGCCTTAAAAGCTTCATTCAGTACTATAGCTTTTCTATCCTACCCACAACCACAAGCTATGATCTCCCACCTGTGCATCAATATCCATACTACAATTAAAGAGACAGTGATTCATACTACTAGAATGAATCCTAACCCATTGAAACGACTTAAAAAGAAGCACAAAAAAGGGGATCTACAAAAAGGAAAAAAGAGAGCAAATCTTTGTTTTACATTAAACACAGACACACACACACAGCTCAAATGAAATGTCTAACTGTCTGACTTGCACATGAGATATTTGGGGGCTGCTAGGTATCAGTAAGCCTAAACCTACTATTCTAAGCTTGCGAGGATCCAGTTGAGAAAATTGTCTTTAGAGTCAACCTCCGACCTTCCAGCACCTGGGGAGCCTGACACATTTTTCCCAAGTGTGCGTGTGCCCATGTATGGTATTTACACATATGCATATTTTGTATCTACATGTATTCTGTATGTGTATATAATTGTGTGTCTGTATATACATCGTTTGGTGTGTGTGTGTGTGTGTGTGTGTGTGTGTGTGTGTGTGTGTGTGTGTGTGTGTGTGTGGATGTGTGCACATGCACATGCATTAGTATACTCATACATTTGTTCCTTCTTCATTTAATCCAACTCTAAGGCCATGAGGTGGCAGAGACTATCCTGGCACTCATTGGGTGCAAGGTTGTGAACTATTCCAGGTCAGGCCACCAACCTTACTGCAGCATTCCATACATACTCCCTCATGGCATGTACAACTATATGTAGTTTGGAGGATGCCAGTTTACTTATAGTACATTGATGGGATGTGGGTGGAAAATGCTGCACCCTGCAAAATCCCGTGTGGACACAGAGAAGATGCACAAAATTCTTACTGAAGCCATCGTAGCTGAAAAATGAACTGGTAAAAAAATTACTGTGAGGCAACAGTATTGACTGCTGAACCTCTGAGCTGTCCCTTATAATTTTATTGCAAACACCATATGCAGATATAACTATAAATGTGATTGTAGTAGAAGTTCTCTCTCTCTCTCTCACTCTCTCTCTTTCTCTTTCTCTCTCTCTGTCTCTCTCTATATAGATACACATACACGCACACACACACACACACACACACACACACACACACACACACACACACACACACACACACTTTTTTTCCCTATATCTGTCTATTTACGTATGTATATATCTTTGTGTGCATGTGTGTATGCACAAAGAGAGAGCACTTTTGGCTAATATCAAAGACTGAAACAATACTAATTTCATGAACTTTAATCATACTTTGACTTCGGAATGGTGTCCAGTCCCATCATGTTATTAGAAACCCAAACTACTTGGAGAAATTAAACAGGGACTGGGAAAGAGCTGTAATTATATCCATATCAATTGTTATACCTGCAGATGGTGTTTACAGTAGAATACTATAGAGTAATAGAAAGAGGAAGTTTATCCATGTGAAGTTACTTCACATTCTAAAGGGGGGCTTTCATGATAGATGTAGCAGAAGGAATAACAAACAAGAAATGCAAGAGGCTTAACTTATATCAATGAAGATACACAGAATCAAGGAATGCGTTATGTCAACATGCACATAAGAACAGCTGAATAAGATGAAGGCATAATATGTAAATGGAGTCATAGTTAAACCCAGAAGCTGAACCTTGCACTAACAGAAGCATCTACAAATTACTCTATGGTGTTGTCTTTCCTCTACAGTTTTAAGGGCAAGGACTGTGATGATAGGAGGTGTTGGCAGCCATGCCAGAAGAAATAAGGCAGTGGATTTGTAGCATATGGCAGTACAGCTAGCTGGAATTTTGCAAAGAATTGTATGTTATTTGTGTATCAAACTGAAGTACAGATGCTTGTGTTTAAAAATGTATTTGTAAAGTTGCTTGTGTTAAAATGCATCAACAGTATGCCCTGCTGGAAAGAAAAGAAATGTACATGCATTATTGCAACTGAATTAAATGTATATGTTTCAACAGAGGATACTGGCAGAGCAGAGGTTAATCACAATCCAACTGCAGCAAACTTTAAAATATATCTGACATTAAATTACTTTATGAGTTAAGCCATAAAGATGTTATCTCACAGTTTTAAATGGAGCCAGAGACACAATATATGTGCTAGAGAATAGGTTGTTGCTCCTGTAGGAAGAGTGGAATGGTCGAGATCTGAGCAAAGCTCTATCTGTGTGTATGATAACACGTAGGTGCTAAAATCCTGTCAGCTTCTAGTGTTGCTGATAGCACTGGAAACAGAGTCAGATGATCAGATATGTGTAATGTCAGTCTGTAAGCCAAAAATAATATTTAGATATTAGTAGGAGTTTGATCTCAGTATTCTGTATTCTGCCTTGGACATGACAAGGACCACTCACTCAAATCATCTTTTCTTGCTTTATTCAGTAAGTAGGAACATTATTTTTTCAGTCAATCAGGAATAGATAGTGAGATTAGCTAAATACTGTTTTTCTATAACTGTGTGAAACTTTCCATCGGTGTTGTTTGTAATATTCCCCATGACTGAAACTCTGGTGTTTACTGTAAATAGATATTTCATATTTTCTTGTTCTTTTATTATTTACTATTAAATATATTTAACCTTTTCATTCTGGTCAGTCTTTTTAGAGAATATTTAAGCTTTGAGAGAATTTGCATATTTATTTGATGATAACTCTGGCCACCCCTTAAAGCCTTGCTGTTTGGTCAACAGTATCATTTGTATTAATATTAACTTCACTCAGCATAACTGGATTCCCTTTTAAGAGCCTTATAGTAACTGACTGGTGGCAGTGAATCTACCTTAAAGTCTGGGAAAAGTTTGTAGAGCTGATAATCTGCGCCAGCCTTTCCCAGGTGTGTGTGTGTGTGTGTGTGTGTGTGTGTGTGTGTGTGTGTGTGTGTGTGTGTGTGTGTGTGTGTGTGTGTGTGTGTACATTAAATCTCAAAGAATGTGTTTGTCAGCTACTTGGGAGAGGGACAGAAAGCACTGGTTTCACATTGCCAGTGGGGAGCCATTTTGGAGACCTAGGGAGAGACAGATAGAGGCACCCGGATCCCGGGCTGAGTGTGTATCCTGTGTTCTCTTAAGGGAAATTGTGCTTGATGCAGAGAGGTCTGCATCTGAAAATACTGAGTGTATCCATTTGTATTCCAAGTGAACGTCCCTCTCCAGTGTCAGTGGTGAGGATTCAGGCTCCTTGATTACTGGCCCAGAGTGGGGATGTCACAAGGACCATTTGGATTTTCAAGTCCCTGTAATCCCTAAAGCTATATTGTTTTGAGCTTTGTGCTTCTGGCATGGTCAGGCTTATCAAATTGCTTTAAAAAGGGCCAGGTAGCAATTCTCAAAAAATAGCGCCATAATGATTCGGCTAAAGAAAAAAAAATAATAAAATACTTCACCAAGAACAATGCTTCCAGGATCTACTTCTGGAGAGAAAGAGAGGCCTGGGGTGGCGTTTGCTTTATCTAAGTCAACATCCGACCTCTGACAATAGCAGGATATTCTTCCATTTAAGAGTACTTTCCTATCTGTTCCAATATGTATTTTCTAAAAATGTACACAGTTAGACAAGTAGATGTTGCAGGGGTATCATATTACAGACGTAAATTCTGTGAAGGTTTAACTAAGGTTCCCTTGCCTTCTTTTTGTTCACTATTGCTTTCCTTAACCTTTTCAACATGTGTCTTCTGGTAAAAATAAGGCTAGAAGGGATGCAAAACAGAATAAGCAATCATGATACTTATTTTGCAAAGCATTCAGGTATACCTGTTCAAGAATAGGCCCTGGCATACAATAAAATCCTAGACAAGGAACATGGCTTTCTGCTACAGCTTGTACATAAACACTATTATAATTTATTTAAAGAAACATATTTATCAGTTAGTCTCAGTTTCAAGAGCATACAATAGCAATATGTTCAAAATCACATGGTATAAAAACAGAGGCTGTGGGATTCAAACTCAGGTCTGCAGTAGGTATTGCCTTTGTGGCTCATTGTGCAGTAAGCTTTAATTTCACATACGCACAGTAAATATTCAAATTGATTTTGAAGTGTCGTTTTTCCGTTTTATGTGTGCGAATGTTACTATCATTAGCAACTACCCAAATCTGCTTCAGTGTCCCATTATGCATTGATATGTTACATCTAATGCTCCATACCTTAACTCACTTGAAATAATATAAAGCAATCACTGCCATAATGTGCACAACATTTAATTATGTGAGACAACTATTTTTGAGGTATATACTTTAATTGGACATAAATTGTCTATCTGGAACCATTTGTGGCGACAAATAGAACTGTTCAATCAGTTTATCAAGTGGATATTATCTGATGACTGTCAGCTTGAGCAAAAATATGCATAATATCAGAGAAACTCAGAGGTTATCCACAAGTTTCAGTGTTTCATGTAGCTACCATGCTCATGTAGTCATCTAAAAGTCAGTTTATGTAACTTACCTTTCAGCTAGTAGAGTAATACAGCAAAAGCATTGACCAGTCATGCATTTATCCTGGCATAAAGTAGTGACTGAATGGGAGACATCAGTTGAAAATGAAAACAAAAACAATTTGAACATGTGCAAGAAAAGCATTCTATGGCACTGAATGTCAGGGATGCTGTTACATGCTCATCATCAAAGAATACCACATTTATATCATCTAAGGAGCCGTGAAGGAAAATTTTGGAGCAATTATTATTATGACTGGCAGTCACAGTTCCCTGGAGAAAACGTAGGGTGGATCATCAGATAGCCTAATGTCATAGACATCCATGTAGGATTAATCCATAGGATCCCAAATATCACAACAAGTCACTCCACTTTATGACTAATCATGTCAGTCTAGCATATGGATAATAAAGGAAAAGGTGTTATTTTGAGTAGTTGTCATGTATATTTGCAGGAACATAGAAATCCATACCGTATTTCCTGTGGAAAATTCTAATCCCACTGAATGATCACCCAGTGCAAAATAAAAGACTGTTGTTATCACCTAATATTAAGGCATTCATTTATGCCACCATATCTGCAGCTCAGCCCTTTCTCCATACTAGAAGCTATTTAAATGGGTCTAGGAGGACATTCATCCATTTTGTATCAGAGCTGATTGTTCTGTTCCCATGAAAACTATCAGGAATCACAGTGATATACACATAATTTTTGGTATCCTATCCAGAATGTCTTTGTGCAGAACATGTAGGGACGTGTGGACTCATGGTGAAACTGGCAATATAATAAGGCATTTTGGTCATTATGCAAGATCCTTGTTTATCTGACAAGTGATACATTGCTAATACTGGCCCTTTTATCATGTAACAAATCCAAGAACAAGACAGAGGATGACATACAAAGTATAGATTTTGCTCACATTATTACTTGTACCTGGAAACGAGGCACATAAAAAATAACCGTCATTCACAACATTCCTCATTTACTATACAAGTTTATCCAACATTCACAGAAGTTCCAGCTAGTGTGGCTGTCCATTCTAGTCCACTGAATGGAAGAAAAGAACAGTCTCATCAGGGCCACACATAATAAGTGACACAAGCAAAATTACCTATCTAGGTTCATCCATGTTATCAAACCTCTTCCTCTTTGTGCCCCCCAACCCCCCCCCCCCTCTCTCTCTCCCTCTCTCTCTCTCTTTTGGACTCATGCCTTTATTTCTCACACACCACTGATATGGGAAAATAATAAAGCACTCAGTATCATGAGTAGATGTTCATAGCACTCAATGACAAAACCAAAGCTGCATAGACTGTGGATTGTGAATAATGTCCTCAAAGGAGAATGCAGGGGGACACAACAAAACACTCACCATCAAATGACAGCTTTCATTCATCTGTGGAAGTTATCAGTGTGCAGGACAAAGATTAGTTTTAGAGGTAGACCCCTCTCACTTATGTGTACAGTAAAGTCTCCCATCCTGGCTACCAACCTTGCTATAATACAGGACAGCAAAGAATACACATGAAAATAACTTTAATGATTGTCTTCCATCCTACTGATCCTGGAATGAAGAGAGGCAAGTTAAAATGCCTTGAAATTATTGCCTTTCCACTTTCCAAAGTGTATGCCACTCAGGGCTGAAATGATAACTGCTGATGTAAGCCAATGTTTGGAGATTACTTTTAGATTCTTATGTCCACAAACCAAACTCCATAGAGTGCATTTACCAAAATTCCTATTTTACAAGTCAATATCAGGGTCAGTCAGTTTCATGGAGCACTACGAAGCACATCTCATTTGCTTTTCTGAGTGTTGCAAACAGTGAAGTCAGGATACAAAGAAAAGAATACAGTCCCAAAGGGGACACATATAGTATGTTACCCTGAAGTAATTTAAGCAGACAGGAACCTCTGTGTGCTTAAAAGCTGTTCCTGTCTGGAAGTGCTACTTGGGTCTGATGAGTAAAAGATTAAGATTTTACTTATGAAAGAAATCAACATGATGTTATGCTGACTGCAGAAATGTTAAACAAACACCGTTATTGTAATTATAAATACTCAATAGTTACGTTAGAATTACGCCAGTGGTTGGTCACCATAAACAAAATAATCAAGGAGAGGAAGGGTAAAGAAGAGAAAAGTTGGGCACAATATTATTATTAAGCTAACAGCACCCCTTGTGTGCCACAGAAACCATTCAAACATTTTGTTGCCTCATAATATCCTAAAGATCAAATGAAAGATTGTATTCTACATTAAGAATGATTGGAAGTTATTATTCTGGGAAAGGATAACATAAAAATGTTTGGGAATCTTATATACAGTGCTCTACCCACCAAGATTTGAATTCAAGATATAATACTGATTCATCATTTTCAGGTGACTAGAATTTAGTGCCATAGTAGTAGCTTATTGATAACTTCTGCTAGTGTTGTTAAAATGAAGAAACATCATAACACATATGCAGAAAACATCCCTCAGGCTCACAGAGTCTGCAATGTTTATTCCTATCTAGTCTGTGTCAAGAGGCCCTGCCTGGGCCTAGCTACTGATACTTCCATTTGCTCTTTAGTGCATGTTGGAATCTTACACAGTTTGTGTCTCTGACAGTTATCCTTCCAGGTTTTGCCAAGTGCCCACCTCACTTTCATTAAGTTGTAATTATGTATATGCCTTCCTTAATGTTCGCCTGCTGACTAGTGTTTCTCATCATCTTTATAGTAGAATGATTATTTGTATAGTAGTTTATTTTGGTGGAAGCAGTTGTAAATCTGTGTTGTGGTCCCTCTCAGTTTTCTGTATCTAGATTACATATGGTGAAGTTTGTCTGCCTTAACTAATAAAGATTTTTATATAGCAATTGCTTTGCTGTTCTTGATTAGGCTTCTTCTGTGTTATTTGGTTTCATTCCAGAGTTTAGTTTCAAAGATGGAACAGTAATAAAACGGATGTCCCTGCAGTGCCAGCAAGGGAACAAATTATCACTATCATCTTTGTTGTCTGCTTGACAGCATTCAAGTTTTTATTCTGCATTGCCCTAGATGATCCAATCCGCGGTGGTGGTGCTGCAGTAGCATTGTTGCCTCACAGTAAGACGCTGTCCGGTTTGATTCTCAGCTAGAGCATCTTCTGCGTGGAGACATGCGTGAATGGGCGTACCTTCGTTGAAGGTTGTGCATCAGAGCCGGTAACTCGGCACATAAAAATCAACTACCAATCATTAGCGGACCAGAGTTCCGCTGTGGTGACCCCTAACCAGGAAAAGCCAAAAGACACAGCAACAACACAGCATTGCCCTAGATGATCCATGTTCTGTCACACTACATAGCCATCGTGATATTGCCATTTATGATAGCCCTATGATCTCTTTCTTCTTTAATAGCTGTTATCTCTTCATCTATACTGTATATTCTGCTATCTGTGTTAGTGAAAGCTAACTTTCATACTCTGGTCTAGACCAGTCTTGGATTTCCCATGATCCACAAGTACAGAATATTCTTTCTGATAGGATGAGGAGACTTAAGCTCCCTG
The DNA here is from genome assembly GCF_019279795.1 of Protopterus annectens. NCBI lineage: Eukaryota > Metazoa > Chordata > Ceratodontiformes > Protopteridae > Protopterus > Protopterus annectens. The sequence goes on from NC_056732.1 coordinate 346,678,902, forward strand.
TGGCCAGATTTTCTTCTTGCTGAGGACCATGAAAGCACCGCCTTGTACTGTTCGAACCTTTGGAATGGGCTTATTCAATTTATTGATTACACTAGAGACATCTGAGACTTGTGCATAGCCTTAATAGGTAAATATAAACTGATATGACAACTATTGTGGAACAAAAATCCCTGCCAAGTCTTCATCCTTGTATCTAAATTTTGGAATTTCAAGGTGTTTAAAAAACGTGTCCCATACATTTTGCTTTACAGTCTTTACTGCTCCATTTCGATGGCATGATATGTTAGATTCCTTCTCTGTGTACCTACCACTGAATATTCAAAGACCATGTAATGTTTCATGGAATTTCATATGTGTAGGTATGCTAGCAATGTAAATACTTTGATTCTGACCCATAAGCTATGGTACTGTGGCATACACCTGCACGCTATAATAAGGTAATATGTACCTCTGACAGTAACATCAGTACATGCAAGGTACAGTGAAATGTCCATTGAACATAATCACTAAATCTTGTTCCTTTCAGCATTATTTCTGTTGCACTGATGGTTTCTGTTCCTGGGATTAACAACAGCTGAAAAGGGGCTCCTTTGCCCACTTGGACTAATCTGGTAAAAAAGTGCAAAATAAATAAAATAAATTAGGCTAACACTGTATGTATTTAACTGTTCTAACAAGGTACAGTTCCAGATTCCTTTTACATTCATATTCCTTGGGTGCATTAGATGACACTGACGCTTACTAACCGATGATGTACAAAACATCCTAATGCCTCTGCATCTGCTACTCCTTCAGGTTCATTTATTTTTTTGTATTACTTTCGCATGTAAGTTTATTCTGGTGGAATTGTGTCATTTTATTATTTTTGTCTAGCATTTTATTATCCCATATGAAAAGTAAAACTTTGCTAAGTCTATTATAACTACCTTGTCATCAATTAATTAAGATAATTATTAAAAAATAAATTAGCACCTCTAAAATAATGCAATAAAAGCTAGAAACATAAGTGAAAAGGCATAACATGTCACTAACACAACAGCTGGTTTTGTGGCCTATGTCATGAAAGTTTATTTTTCTGAGAAATCAGAGTATTACTGGTTTATCTTGCTGGGAGGCTTAATGCCATGGCAAGATGAAGCAAGTTATTTACTAAAAACAATTGCACCAGGATTGACATTCCAAAAGCTTTAATTAAACTATGAAAATGATTATACATTATTTCTCTCGTTCTCTCACTTCCTCTGTGGAGAAGGTATACTTCTTAACCAGCACAATGAGGGAAAAAACAGGAAATGATTTCATATTTTGTTACCTGTTACTTTCCTAAAAAAAGATTAATAGAGAGGCTAGTACTGTACCTTGAGAGACCTGGGTGAGGTCTAAAATGTCTGGCAAAAATAGAGTAAGGCATAGAAAACATCTGCTGTATGGATGATGGTCTAAGAGATTCAGTAGAACATCCCAAATATCAAAAGTGAGAACCATACAAATCTATATATGTCAACACCAACTCTACTTTTTGTACATGAGACACTGACCAGCTGTATGGACTGGGGGAGAATATTCATTTTTGTCTCACATTTAATACAAAAATGCATTATATTCCACCTTTTGGGTGTGTGTGTGTGCACGTGTGTGTGTGTGTGTGTGTGTGTGTGTGTGTGTGTGTGTGTGTGTGTGTGTGTGCATGTTTTGCAAAATGCTGTAAAATTTTGTGCAGCTAGTGTTTCAATTAATATGGATAGCAGCAAAATAATAAGTAAATAAAAAAACTAGTAGATGTTGCCTTCATTTCTTATAGAAGCCGTATAATAGGTAAGTCACTAAAGACGACAGACTTTAGGTAACTGCCTGCACCTTTAATAGGTAAGTCACTAAAGACAACAGACTTTAGGTGACTGTCTGCACCTTTAATAGGTAAGTCACTAAAGACGGTAGACTTTAGGTGGCTGTCTGCACCTTTTTCCCATGCCATCACCACTGGTTAACTACAGCACTACGGCAAGACTTTTATTTAAATATGCTGTAATTAAGGAGTCACGCCTTACTTGGTAGTAGGAACTGGACTTATGAGGAGCTCAGCTAATTTTACATAATGAGACAGTATCTTGTATTCACTGCTATCTTCTGGTGTAACTCTTTGATTTGAAGCTGTCAGCTTCCACCACATATCCAAAACAATGTATTAAACCGCCAAATAATGTACAGTTGATAAATATAGCATAAATGATCAAATATGCACCACTTGCTTAGTACTGCAGAAACTTCAGACACTGAGATCACTCTTTACTGCCTGGAAGCGCAGTAAACACACTCTGCTAATCTTTGATGATGTTTCTAATGTTGTGGCTTCCCTTTTTCTTATGACCTACTTTGAGACATAACCTTCACCAGAATTAACAGGTTCTCCTTAAACCCATGCTGTGAGACTGCTAACACCCTAATGATTACAAGAAGCATAATATGAAATAACAGCATGATGCTAAACATTTTATACAAAATATTTCCACTTGAAGTATTTGAAAGTATTTCAGCAAGTCATGATGTCAGTACCATGGTAACTATAAATTTGTGAGTGAAAATTAGGGCTACTTCAAGAGATATTTCAAAGTCTAGTGCAATTTCAGACCAAGGAAGACAGCATATTAGAATGCATGCCAATAACATGGAAGTCAATGACATTTATGTAAGGTATGTTAACACCACCAGTGAACTAGTCACAAAGAATATAAAACAATTAAGCTATCTTTTGTTTCCCTTGTTCTTGGAAAAAAATAAGATATTGATTAACACTGATGTATATTTTCTATTTACATGATGTAACTTAATGGAGGGCTATATCATTTAATTTAGTTCTGGAGAGTTACATGAACATTTAAAAAGTTAAATTCTTTATTATCTAACATTTTCATGTCATTCCATTTTATGTTTATGAATTTTAAAACAATGTTAGTATGGAGTAGTATGCGCCTTTCCCTCTTTGTGATGTGTCCTGTCTGTGATCTGCATACACCAATAATGTTTTAAAAAACTACACTGTACAGCAAGCTGTGTAAGGAGATTAAAATGAATGTTTTTTCTTTTGTCTCCTTTTCTTTTCATCTCTTTCTTTGTTTTTTTTTTTTTTTCATTTTGTATCCTAATAGAAAAATAAAAGAGTTTCAGTTTAGAAAATGGATATTTTTGTAATATATTCCACATGTTTATAATACTGACAGTGCAGACTTTGTCTTCTTTTTATCAGTGTAAGCAGATGTAACCTAAGCAGGATTTGCATTAAACACATAGTATGAGGGCCTTTTAAATTCTGATGCCCAATCAGGATGCTGCATGTCAGCTGATGGTATAACCTTCTGATATTACCTGCATTCAGTTTGGAAGCATGCATTTATTTATTTATTTATTCATGTAATTTATTTAACATTTGTTAATCTTGTTAAGACACTGATCACATTTTAGTCTCAGCCTAGCTGTGAGCATAAGTACAATGACCATATGATAAATGAAACCTGTACCAGAATAGTACAGTAAGTTATAACATGAACATTATAATTTACTGTGACAAATGCCCACGAATCAAGTCACAGAAACAAAGACTTAGAAACAATAAAATCTGGCATGCACCATCTTATATCAGTATAGAATTCAATATGAATTCTTTTTTAAATGACATAGTGGTTTAAAATGTATACAAATATCAATAATGAGTTAAGGATTAAATGTACAGTGTAGCCCTTCTGCAATCCTGAATGTGCCTATGGATATGGGATGTTGAAGGTATATAAGGCAATAATGGGTGCATGACTGTGTATGACTGAAGTAGTGTATGGCAAATGAGGCACTAGTAACTAATTTGTGGCATGCTGCAATATTCAGAAATATGTGTGGCACAAAACCATTATATATGGTCTTTTTACATAATACAGAGATACTCACTTAAATTGTCATGAGCAATCCTAGTAACTGTCACAGCAAAATATGTGACAATTTCAGTAGTTTCTGCCAGTCTCAACCACATAAAGTAATATTTAACACGTGTATAATAAGTACTATTCAGTATATATATCAAGTATCATTCAGCAACCACACTTTTCTGCAGCTGTTAGGTAGACGAGCTTTAGCATCAAAAAGTGACTGCTTCAGAACTGCAGCTTCGTATCCTATTAATTTAGCAGTACTGTAGTCGAGCACAAAGTCCCCAAGCTTCCATTTTTGAGAGTTCACAGAAGCTTGCCATGTAATCTGGACTGGCTGTAGCAGCTCAGAAGTCTCCTGATGGCAGTTTAATTAATTTAATTCTGTTTGTTATTGTGGTTTAGAAGGATTCACTTTAAAAACAACCAGATTTTGGTGTGTTGATATAAGAAAGAGAGTATATAATGAATGCTAAAAATGTCTCCAGTCACTACAGGCTGATCAAATAAGGGTTTATTAGTGAAAATTAACAACAGTGCACAGGTTGTGTGACAAAATGTATCCTTTGGCAACTGAAAGAGTCAAAAAACATTAAAATATAGAAAGGAGATGGATATTTATATAAAACACAGTTCATTCAAATATATCATTTGAGTAAGTGAACCAATTTAAATGAGGAACAAGTAACTAAAGTAATCTAATGGCTGAAATGTTTTGCACAAGCTTTTTCTAAAAAAAAAACATAACTTTGAATGCATTAATTTAACAACTTTATGTGCCATCTCTTAAGATGGATAACTGAGTGATTCATACTGAAAAGCAGTTGTCATGCAATTTTGTCATTTATGTTGTTTTAATGTGATATGTTTAGCTATTTAGTGTACTAGGGAAGAGGGAGGTTGGCATAATGGGTATGATGTTTACCTTGCAGACACAAGGTGCAGAGTTTGATTCTCACATAGGCTAATTGGCTAGGCTTAAAATGACACAAAGGGTAGTTAGCCTAGTACTAATCTATGGACTTATACATCCATTTAACTAACCCAGTTCCTTGAGTTTTTGATAATAACATAATTTATCATGATCATTTATAAAAAGTATTCAATTTCACTTTCTTCTCATACACTCAAAGCAAGTATTAAACCTTGTTAGTAACATTGAAACACTGGAATCAGATTTTGAGATTTAGGTTCTAGTCCTAAACCTTACTATTCCTTCTTAGGTGAGGTGTTTTGTATAGCTACAAAAGAGTCACTGTACCACTGTAGCACTTTAGCATAGTTCATTTAATAGCCACTTTAGTCTGTACATATTTCTGATATCTGATGGGATTGATTTCCATAGTTTAGTAATATATACAGAGTATAGACAACCACTATCATGATTTTTAGATTTCTGAGTGAGTGCTAGAGGTTGGTTTAGTAGGTATAGTTCTCTGGTGGCAGGTCATCTGTCTGTGGAACAGAGGATGTTGTGGGCAATCTTAATATAAGAGAAAGCTGGTAGGTTAGATAGCTTCAGTCAGTTAAGTGAGTAAATGGCACACTGTGATGTATTTAGTTAATGTGACTACTTTCAAATTTGTTATAAGATTGCTCCAGTTTAGTTAGCTTTTGCAAATTTGTTATAAGATTGCTCCAGTTTAGTTAGCTGAGAGGTGTGTATGTTAGTGAAAATTGATGAAGTATCAGGTAGGCTAGGAGGAGGAGATAGATGTGAGCTATAGTCTTGTATGAATTTCTATTAGGAAGGGTTTCACTTTATATGTAACTCAGCTAATTTATGGTTATTTTGGATGTGCAGATCAAATCTTAATGTGTTATCAATTATTACTGCTAATAGTCTTGTATTTTATACTAATTCCGTTCAAGTATTACTGATCAATAATATTGTTAAGTCATAATAGCTTGATTGTTGGGCTGGGGTTGAAAATAACATCAGTTTAGTTTTATTTTGATTTAGGGGCAGTTTATATATTGTTCCAGACAGTTTTCCATTTTTGTAAAGGATTGCAGCAGATCATCTTAGAGTTGTTTGAAAAGGCCACACATATTAGTGTTAAGTCATCTACATATTGGATTCAGTTTGCTGGGTGAGACTGTATGTATTTTATTTATACATATATTGAATAGAATGGTCCTAATATTTAACCTTGTACACACCAAATATTACTTTTTGTGGAGCTGACAGCTTATCAACTCACTGTACACATTGTTCAGTCACTGTAACTTTTAAACCAGTTGATTGCATTGTTTGTGAGTCTCAAGTCCTTGATTTTAAGTAATAGCATTTAATGTGAAACAGTATCAAATGCTTTGGACAGGTTAAAAATAGGGATGCAACCATTTCAACCTGATTTTGTCTGTCATAAATATAGTCTAAGAACATTAGTAATGCAGATTCTGTGTTATGGGCTTGTTTAAATCCATGCAGTGTTATGGAAAGTAATTTATTCTCTGTTAGGTAGCAGATCAATTATATGTGAACACATTTTCAAGTATTTTAGATACAGGGTACAGGATGGCTATGCATGTGTAGTTGGTTAGTTCAAGTGATTTGCCACATTTATGTAATGAAATAACAGAATTATTTCCAGAACATGTGGATTATTCCTTCTGGCAGACAGTGATTTATAAATATAGACACTAGGTATGCAAAGGCTATTTTGAGATATTCTACTGGTAGATTATCAGCTGCAAGAGAGGTGAAATTCAGTTTTTGAGGTTTTTATCATGGTGGTAATTGTAGTAAGTGAGAATGTAATAGTGTCAGTATCCACATCACTCACTGTTGTGCAGTGTGTATCCACATCACTCACTGTTGTGCAGTGCTACAGTGGTACAGTGACTCTTTTGTAGCTATACAAAACACCTCACCTAAGAAGGAATAGTAAGGTTTAGGGCTAGAACCTAAATCTCAAAATCTGATTCCAGTGTTTCAGTGTTACTAAGGGAATTAGCAACATTTGTATAGAACAAGTAATTTCAAATGGCAACCAAAACAAATCCAAAGCACATAAGCTACAGACTTTGTTGCTTTGCTGGAGGATAACATTAGGGGCACCACTGAAGTTACAATGTAATGACTCTGAATATTCTATTTAGGACTTAAAGCCAGAAACACTAACATCATGGCATAACTTTAACCAAAAACAAGTAGTTTTTAATTTAGATGTCAGACAACCTTTTTCTGACAATTATTTTTTTTTAAATTTCTTAATGCAAGTCTTTTATTTTTTTGCATATTTACTTGAATCATAAATGGCTTAATTTATTTATGTCAAATCAATAATTCTGTTAATCAGTGTTAAATGCTTGTAGTGGATGGTTAATTTATTGGATAAAGGATTTATGCATTTTGCATATAGCTATAACATTGTAGCATCTGCCCATTAAATTATCATTTGAATATTTAAAGATTGGTTTATTTTAAGGGTGAATGATAAGGTGTTTTCTTGTTTTGTTAGTTTTGACTAACTGGTGGAAGTGTACATTAAAGCTTGGGAAAGATAGTAGTGGAGAGGGAGACTCACCATTTACACTCATTCTGAAAAAAATTGTGAGTGACTGTGTGTGTGTGTGTGTGTGTGTGTGTATGTAAAATAATTCTAGTCATGTTTTATTTACTGGTGGTAAGGTTGTGTTGGAAAACAGTAGGCAGAGTCTAAGATAGCTGAAGTCCTGTGAGGTCAGTGATTATACTTTTGACCTATAGCTGTGCAACATGATATTCATTTGAATGTGGCAGGGCTTTATCCAAGACAGCAGTGGACATTTAGCATACACCCTTAACCCCAAATGCACTTTATATTTTGTCTGCCAGTGTCAGGAGTCAAACTCTATACATCAGGTTCTGTGCCACATCAAATAGAGATAGCAGTAGTGTGGGAGTTAAAAGCCCATAGCTCCTGTCCATTACATGTCACTTGGTAATAACACGTGGGATATGTATTCATACTCTTCACAGAAACTCTATAAGAGAGAGAGGCAATTCAGAAAAGATATACAAGCTACAGAAGGGGCAATGAACTGAGCATTACTATATGGAGCTTGTTTTCTGTTCAGAAAGCCTGTCTGAGCGAATTCTTTCCCAACATAAGCTAATGCTACCTCTCAATATTGTAATAAGTACATTTCCAGTTATATTGCAATAAAAAAAGATACGACATGCAAGAACCCACAACAGGGGGGAATCATATAAGCTGAAACATTCCAAAAATTTGTGCATAACAAAATGCCACAGTAATTTGCATTCCAGTAGAAAAGCTAAATATTTTTTTGCAAACTAGAGCCGTAGCATAGAGTGAAGGATCCTTGACTTTAACACCGATTACCTGGATTCAGTTAGTGGACCCAGTAACTGAGAAGTCATCTGGAGGGGTAAGGACTAAATATCAATGCTATCCAACTCACTTATCCTGGAGAAGGGTTCATTGATCAGGGTTACAAGTTACTGAAACACGTGATGTTTGCACATTAGTTATTCAGATGGCAAAGTGTGAGATATAACAAAGAGCTCTCAACAGTGAAATCAAGATGGCACCATACAAGTGTCCCCTAATCTCCTCTCAGCCCACTCCCTAGACATTTGCACAAAAGAGTTCACCAATTGTGGGGTCCCAATCCATGAGAGGTAAGCAAGATAATTGCCAAGAATTCTATAACAGAAGACCAAGAAAGGGGTCTGGATTCAGTAATGGCAGATGTCTCTATGGAGCACCGATAAATAAAAAATACTACAACCTATTATGTCAGTGGTTCTATGTGTTATTGTAGTTATAGCATCACAACAGTAGTACATGCAAGGTAAGTGAGTACCTGACCATGTGCCCTAGTATAAAAATCTCAGAGCTTTACTGCCACACCCAGTTGAAAAGATATCTAAGATTGGTGGGGGGGGGGGTAATTCTGACACTAATATGTGACAAATGTAGGCCACATATGCCATCCTGTGTTGTTCACGGATGTGTCACCCACTACAGAGTAAGAAGTGTGCTATATAATGCAGTACATCTTAGCAAGTGGCACTTTCAGAGGCCTTCTGGTGATACTGTAGTATCTGCCAGGCCTCAGCGTCTGGGAACTTCAACACATTCATAAATGCCATGGTGGAAAAACTGCATGAACACTTAGTCTGTCAGATAACACCCAAGAGTGTTGTGTATTTATGTATTACTTATTAATTAATTAATTAAGTCATTCATTCATTTGTTATCTTGGTAGTTTTTCTGCTCCCCTTTTCAGCCATGACCTGTATTAATGGCACAAAACAGCACAACAAGTAAAAATAAAATGCAAAACACAGTGGTACGTACAAAATAATACAATGCAATATGAACAAATAATGTGGAATTAAAAGAAAACAGTGTTAGACATTTTACATGCTGTATACACAAAATAATACAATACAATACAATATGAACAAAGAATGTGGAATTAAAAGAAAACAGTATTAGACATTTTACTTGCTGTATACAATGAAAAAGTAAAGTATCAAGCATGAGGTTATTGTAAAACAATGTGGGCTATTAAAAAGTTCTAAACAAATAGCACATTAAGTAAAGCACCAAAGTTCGAAAACATTTCAAAGGAAGACAAATATACTGAAATGAGCAGAAGTGTGCATTTCTGTAGAATTTTAAAATTGCTATTCAGCTCATTAGTTACCCATTATCCTGTTTTTCTACTATGTATATCAGATTACCCACAGGTTCAAAGTGGTAATGGTGCAAAAAAGACAAGGAGCAGTACTGATGGTGCCTTTGTGGTCAATTCTACTGGGACATTATGATGCCATTAATGCCTGCTACTCCAGCTCACCACATGATGGGCACACAGTAGTGCTCTATGTCCTGCAGTGACCAGTGGCCTTTTGTAAGTGTGTATCACAGTCAGAAACTATTACAAAGAAACAACATCAACAACAGCCACACAGCTTTGCAAAACAGATAATTAATGTACATAGTCTGTCTGCATTCATCCAGAGGAGATATTAGCTGCCCCCATGGAACCATGGTTGATGAAACCCATTATGTATCTGTAAACATCAAAAGAGGAGGAGAGAGCTTAAGACTAAGTCTGTGTCCAAGCATGTAATGTAACATTGTCTAATGCACATCTGGACTCCTCAGATAATGAATAGCTTGTCTGGACACCTCCTGTAGTATTATATAAAGCTATTAAAGCCACTTACATTGTCCCATTGTGTAGTATGCTGTAGAATATATTTATGTGGTGTTGACTCCAACAGGACTACCTAGTACATATATTATATACTCCACCAGCACCAACTGCTACACATCAAAACAGTGACATGAGACAGAGTATGCTGATGTCACCCCTGCCCACAACACAGCTCATACTGCCAGCCCTGCAATGACAGCATAAAACAGCTGCCATATTTTGTTATGGACATGTAACAACAGGATGAACTGTCCACATTAAAGTGATTTACCTATGTCTGGCTTAACCATGACAAGCTAGTATCCTATCTGCATTCTCCTGTACATTTATCGGAACAGCTTGGAGCATCAGCTATACTATAAAATATAAACATCAATGTGACTGTAACCCAGCTATTTGTGATACAAAGCACACTGTATACAATGTGTCTAATACCTCTGTAAATACCACTGAAAACTACAATGCTGTACAGCAAGAGCTCTGAAACCATCCCACACCTTCCATACCCCACCTATAGACAAAAGTCCATAGGCATGCAAACATCACCATACTAATGATACACAGATGGACAGCACACGCAGACACATGCACAATGTACACAGCATGTGTATATTGTATAGAATGGGTGTATTATCACATGTATGGCATAAACAGACACTGATACATAGGCAGGCAGATACACTACGGAAAAGGCCACAACCATATGTGGGAATATTTGACAGCTGTCTGGAATTTACACATTAGAGCTCTTCCAACATGGAATATGTGCAGATTTATGGTTCCGGTCGATCTAGCCTTATCAAAGCCCCTTTTAAAGGTATGCTAATCAAGCCATGACCCAGTACACATGTAAACCTATGGACACTTGGCAGCATGCCTGCCCACAAGCCAGCGCTGGTTATTATACACATGTTCATACAGAAACCCCAGGCAACAATGCAATCATTAATGTTGAAGTGTTACGGTGTCCCTGAAGCACACTGGTTTATCAGATGTGGTGACTGAATATGCACTGTATCAGGACAGAACTGGACTTCTGGGATACCATTACAGCCACATTTATGATGGCTTGTGTCGAGATGTCTGCATTTTCCTTGACAGCCTGAGCAATGTCAGCTGTGTTGCTAATGAGAGTAGAGTACTAGTATGATGAGTGAGTCAACCAATGCCATATCTCATACTGGACAGTTCCAAAAAGACATGGCTGTAACACATGCATTTCCTGGGAGACTTTCTGTGTAGTGTTACCATTATGTAACCAATATTAGACAACTGCTTCAGTACTGCCCATATCAGCCATAGCTGACAGCATATCCCTGCCTACAACCATCTGAAATGAGTGCTTCATACTCAAAGTAGCCTCAGCTCATATTACCCCAGTGTGCTGCACATAAATTCATAAACATACCCCCCTCCACTAATGCATGTTATCAACATGTCTGAATGACAGCATTACTATCTACATGAGGAGTAGAGCTGTAGTACCTTGGAAGTACATGCATCAGACAGATCTGGTATAGCCACGGTGTTACTACCTTAGCTGATTGAAATGTTGAGAGTTGTTGATCCAAAACCAGTTTATTTCCTTTATGAAAATCATCAGATATATCAGCCATAGTTTTGTCATCTAATGATCAGAATCTCCCTTATGTAAGGGTTTGACCATTCTGAGGCCCAGCATCACTCTTTTCCACAACAAGCTGGCACATTACATTAGTGATATGTGTCCTGTCACTGGGATCCATGCCAGACTCCTTCTCAGGAGACTATATCCAACCAACTTATGATAAGTGTCAGTAAACCAGCTGCAGAAGTGCAGTAAAGTCATGGATTTTGGAATAGAAGTAGGTGATGATGGTAAGATGCTCTCCATTCCACATCAGTAGAGACCACACTATTTTCCACAAAAGTATCAATACTGAGGTGTGAAATGCAAGCAGCATATTACAAATACAGTAATCTTATGTGGTCTAATGAAAGTAGCGCAGGCAGCGTGATGAACCATGAGTCTAACAGACACGTACTTACCTGAGAGGTTAATCCAACACTGTAACCAAAACAACTAGTAAACAAGATACTAGCTAACACTTGTAACAGCTGAGTCAGCACTATGTCTACCAAAGTAACCATGATGACCATTTTTCCACAAATGACTACAGTGCAGATTGCACACAACAAGCTGGTGCATGAGACTGCTGATAGTGACAAGGGTGTTTATGAGTATAGTTTAAAATATGTCACTGGGGGTGTACATGATATCCCAAAGGTGTAGAACTAGAAAGGGGCAGCAGCTGGTGCTGTCCTGGATTTTGCTTATAGGAAAGTCATAGGTTGTGCCTATTCCTGGTCTCATGAGCCACCTGTAGCTGGCATATTACTTCATCCTTGGATGTCATGAACAATTCCTGGATGAACTTTTTGGGAACACCAACCTCCATCTGGGATTGGGATGATATCATTTCACACTTGCAGATAAAATTAGAAAATGCTCATCAGCTGTGAACCCCTCCAGTGATTCCCCCTCCCATCTGTTGGATGGCCAGCTGTAGTTATCATTTCTTCATTTGGACATGTCACATGTCAGTGGCCCCCTCAGAATTTAAACAGGTCTGGAAGCTTGTATGCTGTAACATTGTCATGTTGTGGAACAGAAAGAGAATGCCAGGAAAATCTGTAACTCTGATGAAGGAATTTTCACCATTTATTTACCATATTTGTTTTGTTTAAGGTTATGCTTTGATTGCAATCCGAACTTGAAAAAAAAAGTTGAAGCAGCATCTAGCAAGTATTTGAAAATGAGTATCCAGGGTAAAGCCATAAAGAGGGCTACCACTGTTACTAGCAATATAGTACAAATTAAGGACAATTCCATGCACTATCTAAAAACAGGCTGTTGTTTTAGGTGCTTCACATGCATGTTTGTCAAACTCTTTAACCACAAACGTAGACTGCAGTACTTATCCAGCATCTTATAGTGACACTGAATTTGGTTTCTGCAATTCTGAACTAACCCCTGCTGAAGCTAATATTGCTGAAAATGCCTGTACTAGTAGCAAAGTCAATAAACATAAGCTTATAAGGGATGCAGCCACCCCCACAGACCCTCTGATTGCTCTGCATGGAGGTTCTGATGTGACTATATTGGCAGAAAAGCTTCACTATATCTGTGACAAACTGGAACATTTGGAGCTTGCAGTTAACATTACAACCATGTAACTGTCTGTTAAAGAGATGGAGGTTAGAAAGGCTACTCAGATATCTCAAATAACACAACTGCAAGACATATTAACTTCTTCTGAGTTTGAAACAGATGCTCTTAAGGGTAAATTAGAGACTGGGCAAAGAACAGACTTTATTACAAGCTCAAAATCTTTTTATGGAAATTAGAAGTTGCAGGAAAAACGTGCATATTTTTGGCGTATCAAAGAGCTAGGATCAATGGCGTGTTTTAGATAAAAGCTTAGAATCTATTTATGGTGCTGCTTGATGAAGGTTCTGAACCTCATATTGAGCTGGATCGATGTTGCTGCTTGATGAAGGTTCTAAATCTCATATTGAGCTGGATCAGTATCACTGCTTGATAAAGGTTCTGAACCTCATATTGAGCTGGATCAATATCGCTGCTTGATGAAGGTTCTGAACCTCATATTGAGCTGGATCGATTTTGCTGCTTGAAGGTTCTGAACCTCATATTGAGCTGGATCAATATCGCTGCTTGATGAAGGTTCTGAACCTCATATTGAGCTGGATCAATATTGTAGAATTAACATCAAAGAAATACCCCTCTTCCTATCGTGGTTACATTTATAAAGAGCTGCGATAAGGAACGTATCCTTTCAGCTGCTGTTAGGCAGAAGACTATCATGGATGGTGCCAATATTTCAGCTTATGCAGATCTGCCATTTGAAGTTATTAAGTCTTGGAAGGCTTTTTCTGAAATCAGGCAGTAGCTGTGGTTAAAATAGATAAAATCTACCTTCATATACCCAGCAAACTGAAATAATTTTGAAGTCAGTTCCATTGATTTTTCATCAGAATCAGAAGCAAAGCATGAACTTTCACTTCTAGGCATACTATCAGAGCTATCCATGTTTCCCTGCTCAGTTATCAGATGAACTATCTTTTTTTGGACTTATTATTATTTTTCCTTTCCTTTCACGGGTGAGATAACGGGTCTTTCCTTGATGGTGGATATTTAGATTTGCTTTGAGCAAAAGGTATACAGTTATTGTAATATTTATACCATTTCCTCCTTTTTATTCATGCAATTTGGATCAGTGTCTACTATGTTAATGGTGCACATTGCTCTAAGGTGAACAGAGACCAGGCTGAAGACCTGGAGGTTGCTTGGAGAGAATGTAAAACAGTTCAAGGAATTAATTACTCAGGGCTCTAACACCCCAAGAAGAGGAGAAAATATATGGAGTTGAAGAAGAATGACAGCGCCTCAAAATAGCATATGTGATGACTGCAGAGCAGATATGTGGCCAAGCCAGGTATGGAAATAAGGTACATAAGGAAAGCTGGTGGTGGAATGCAGAAGTCCAGAAAGTCATGAAAAGAAAGAAGGAGTGCAGGAAAAAGTGGGAGATAGAAAAGACTGACCAGACTAGGAAGGACTACTGGTTGGTTAACAAAGAAGTTAAGAAAGGAGTTGCAATAGCAAAGATTAGGGCATCAGAGGCACTCTTACCAACTTCTGGAAAGTGACTCAGTAAGTGGCACAAAGAAACTATATCAGGTTGCAAGGCAAAGACAGAAAGATGAAGAAGACAGTCAGATACCCTTCATAAGGGGATGCCAGCAGCAACTTTTTCACCAGTCCACAGGATATCAAAGGCAGATGGAAGGAGGGAAAAAAAAAAATGGAAAATAAAATGGCTGTAAGAGCTGGAGAAAAGTACTCGGAGTATAGCTACCCAGGTATGCAGGAAGAACAGAGCCATTTTTGACATGCGTGCTGTTTAAACAAAATTTTGAAACTATTTGAGATTTCTAGCTGTTTTAAGTCTGTGGGGATTTCATTCCAGAGTTTTGACACATAATGGGAGTTGAGAGAGTCTCCAGTGGTGTTGAATGTCTTACTGATATATAGTAATTGTTTTATCGCTAGTGCAAATGTCTCTGATGGGTGAATAGTACAGTAGAGTATTTTGCAATGCTATACATTTGTCTGGACAGTATGTTAAATAGTAGGGTGAATGCTGGTGTGGTGGTGAAGCCATCTATATCAGCAGCAGCACAGTCAGTTATTTGGCTATGCTGAATTCATTTGTAATATCATGGATGTCTGAAATTAAACTGGCCAGTCATTTACACAGAGAACTGGTTTGACACAGTCTGGGAAGCAGTGCTGAGATCACTGGAAGGATGTACTGATATCAAAAAAATGATCTGTAGGCCATTTGACATCCAGTCCATGCCCAAACCTTGAAGAAGATAGGCAAGTCACTAACATACAGATTGCTGCAGGATAAGACTGCAAACGTGCACAAGAAAACCATATGCTGTCTACTGCTGTTAAAAATATGTATTCTATGGAATATGCAGTGGTGAAGCCAGGATGTTTGGAACTCTTCAGTAGTTCCACAATGTATCACCTCCTGTCGCTGTAGTGTAATAACCCACCCCCCCACCTTACACCGGGCAGTGCAACAACATGCTATTGCAATAATGTTAATAAATAAATAAAACGTGTAATGATGCAAGCTTAAGCCAAAAAAGGCTATTTATATATGTGTCAGCAACAATGTATGTAAATATCCTGCCATCCTGTGTGATGCGGTGCTTGTGGATGGTGTCTGACTAGGCCTGAAATTGTATGGAATAACATCAGACATGCAGAGAGTCATATTATTCATGAATATTATTCATTAGTTTCACCACACCATGGTTTATGTGTTACTTTCTCATTATTTATGTCAATAATTATGTAATAAAATACATGCTATAGACCCTAGGCAATTTGTAGTGATATAATCTGTCTGCATACATGACGGTCAAGCTATATGCTGTTTTTTTTTCTAAATGACGGTCTGTGAACAAATGCTTGTTGTACAACCTGTTATTCAGTTATTTCATATCCTATGCAAACCATATTAACAAATAAAACCAAAATAACAGTTACCTGATGACAAAAAATATAAAGGCAACAAATATTAAAAAAAATGTAAAAAATATGTTTAGTATGATTAAGCACATGATGTTTCAGTTAACATGTGATTAATCACAAGATACAAAGCCAAACCACTGGAAAGGAATGCATACAAAACTTTGACATTCCTAATGTTACATAGTACACACAGAAATAAATCTTTTGTGCACACTTAATGAGGTGGTAAGCCCCAGTGCCCTCTATGTATGCTTACTTCAAGGTCACAGAAACTTGAAAAAGAAGGCAGAAAACAAAAATAAAAATTCACCAGCTTCCCTCTTCTCTGACTCCAAAAATTCAGAAACAAATGTACAACATATCCAGTTTTCATGCACTGAAACGTTAAGTACAGAAACCAAATGATTTGTTTTTTGTTGACATTTCAAGCTCCACTTAAACGTGGGATGATAAAATGTAGTTCCACGTAAAAACACTGTCTGAAAATATGTATAGCAAAACCGCATGCAATGCTGTATATTTCTGATCAATATGTCACTATAACATAAACTGAATTAGCATGTAATGAAGATGAATGAATGCAGTAATACAAGAGGTACATTTAAGAATTTTGATTTGCATGGCATAGCACAGAATGTTTTTATTTCATCTAGAGCTAAAGATGACATATCTGATGATTAAGGAATATTCGGTTTTGTCAGTAGTATTTTTTTTAATTTTCCATAAGCTTGTTACTTACCATGACCTAAGGGCACAGATGGATAACATTTCCCTCAGATTAAAGCTCTTTTATTGATTAACTGATTTGTTTGTCTGTTTATTTATTTATATACTACGGCACCATTATTTTAAGTTGTCTATACTACATGGAGTTTCCCCCCCACAATGTGAAGTAGAAGTAATTCTTAGTGCTTTTTGGAAGAAAGGTATTAAGACAAACGAAAATAAAAAATACTGTCCAATATTGTTACTACCCCTTATATACATAATGTTCCCCAAAATATTCAGAATAGTCCTACAGTATTACATAATTGTTTATGACAGCCTAAATAAGCAATAAGTGCTAATAAGTGCACAAATCTTTTCAATCATATTTCTTTTTTATAGTCACTCATTATCTTATGAAACAGGTTCGTGCAAGCTTGGCTTCATCAAGACCCGTGTTTAGGTTTTTAATGGAGAATATAAGATATTGGCTACAGCACTGATATTTGGCCATTTGTTATAACTCATTACCTTATTTAGCTTTCAACAGTATATACAGAAATATTACTATGCTTAGTATTAGAGATAGGAGTGATATGTTGTTACTGACTGATACTAATAAGCCACTTATAATGAAGCATCCAGGATTGTGATATGCAAAGATTACATGGTCTAGTAGTCAATATTTTTAAATGACATAAAACAACATAATAAACTGAGTGAACAGAACTAATATCCTTGCCGAAAAATAATCTTAGCAAGACACATTTGGGACTGTTGTCAATATTTTGTTTTAAAATTGTAGTAACTCTGTTGTTTGTGGCTTGTATGAAAATGATGGTAAATGTACACTTTATTTTTTCCTGTTTTTTGAGTATTGAAACACCGAAGTAGGAAGATGATCTGTTTTCTGCACTGTCACTAGTTATGTCACATGCTGTATCCGTGTTAGTGTATAAGAAAGAAGGAGAGTTTTATGTAGCCCTCTGCTTTCTCCCTTTTCTCCCACATTGTGTTGTCTCCAGGTTAGTATATGCAAAGTTCAGGAGTGAGTGCTGGCTTGACCCCAAGTCGGGGGTGCAGAGGGGTTTGTCTGCAACAAACCAAAAAAAAAAAGCTTTTATATTTTTTGAACCTTGGTATCATCACTGTTTCGAGCATGTAACTTCCCAAAGTTTTGAAACAATGCACAATTATTCATAGTAGAGCCAAGTGTTTGAGTGATACAAAGCTGTTGTCATATGTTGTCATTAAAAAGGTTAATCCTAGGACTTAAAGTACATAATTAATAGACTTAACTAAGGCGTTTGCTTAGTTCCAGTTGCACTGGAGCTTATCAGAGTAATAAAATTCAGTTGGCAAATAGAAATGTAGATGATGAAAGTGATATTGCATGCATTTTTATAAAGCTCTTATATTTGAGGTACATTACAATAACAGTACAACACTACTAACCCTCATTTGAACTATGATGGGGATGAAGGTATCACAAAAGGAGCT
This sequence comes from Protopterus annectens, assembly GCF_019279795.1. Classification (NCBI taxonomy): domain Eukaryota; kingdom Metazoa; phylum Chordata; order Ceratodontiformes; family Protopteridae; genus Protopterus; species Protopterus annectens. The sequence goes on from NC_056732.1 coordinate 346,697,316, forward strand.
GTAACATTTCACATTGCACTTCATAGTATCACAAGTAGCCCAAGAATAATGTAAGATGGCACCCCTGCATTGTACTATAGGGGCGTAGCCAGGAGTTTTGGAACATTACACCAATTTACAGACTGAAGCTCCCCTCCCTCATGATATACACTATACAGAGTTCATATTTTGTTGTAGTTGAATTCTGAGCTCACAGACTTAAGTTTAGATACTTGTTTCATAGCAATCATGGTTACTTCTGCTGAGCAGAAATACTTTTCTGAGTCTAAACATTTGTTAAGGAAATTACAATGGCAGGTATACATACCCAATTTATTACCTAAACTATTTGCAGTGGTCATCCCTCCTGCCTTCTTATCTGAACGATTTGCACCATTTTCCCTCCCAAATGCACTCATGCATCTGAAGTTACTGATATTAAAATGGCCAGCAAGGGTAGCTAGCCTAGTACTTACCTATGAACCTATTACCAGTATGGACATACTCTGCAATTGAACTGACAGGCACTACTGTGTAGACTGTATTTCAAATAACCTTTGTCTTGCAGTTAGTGTACAAGATTAACAGTATAATCTGTTAATAAACTGCTTTCAGTAGTCCACATCTTCCTTTTCACTAGTATATGCAACTCTGATCAAGTCACTTACTCAGACAGTGCTCCAAGACTGAGTCCAAAAAGGTCCACGAGAGTCATGGTTAACAAATATAAATAAGTAAGTAAATCATGGATATGCAGTTCAGCCTTCTCTGACACAGTATCATCACATCAGCATGTACTCTCTATGCTTGCTTGTGTCAGACTGTCTTGCATGATTCCTCGGCTGTCCGTCTGAAAGAAAACAAGAAGTCAGATGGCAGCAGGATTATTCCTCATTTCAACCTGTCACCATAGGAGTCCCACAAGGTTCAGTGCTCAGACCTGTCCTCTGTAACATCTTTATAAATAAACTCCACATTGCCATACAACAGGCAAACATTGTCTAATATGCTGATGACTCAGCATTAATATGTGCAGCCCCAACTCTTTCCAAACTCCAGGAATTTACCCAAACTTCTTTTACCTCTAGAAACCTGGCTAAAAAACTCATGTCTACACTACAATGGAAATAGTTATACACAGTAAATGCCTAGAAGCATACCTCTCAACTATCCAGATTTTCGCAGAATGTCCAGAGTTTTGCCTTATATGTTTGGTCTTTTCTAGCAAATTACTGAGATTTGTAGTCAATAAATAATACTAAATAATGAGACATTTCAGTTTCAGACATCATATCCTCCAGAAAATACATAATAATTCAAAACCTGTTAGTCTCGCAACTCCCTAAGAAAATGGAGCTATTTTTGAAATCTGTCGTCCCTAGTTTTGGGCCTTTGTCCCCCAATTATTTGTGGCTTTGCTCAGATTTCTTGTGTTGAGAGGATGAGAGGTATGCCTAGGAATTGTCATTGACAAAAATCTCAGATTTCACTACCAAATCTTACAAACCATAAAAATGACCAGTTAGAAACTGAGCTCCCTTTATACAGCCAAACAATACCTTACAGACACAACACAGCAGACATTGGCCCCAGCTTACTCACTCTCATCCATCTTTTATGCATGAACTATCCTAACTATTCTAAATGTTGTCTTTTTGGCTTTTTCCCGGTAAGAGGTCGCCACAGCGGAACTCCTATCTGCTAATGATTGGCAGTAGATGTTTACGAAACGCCGAGGTGCCAGCTCGACGCCCAACCTTCAACGAAGGCACGCCCATTTACGCACGCATGTCTTTTGAACGCTACCCAACTGCGGGGAGGACACGCAGACTCCACACAGAAGGCACTTCCAAGCCACGCTGAGAATCGAACGGGAGAACCTCTTGCTGTGAGGTAACAACGCTACCGCCGTACCACCGCGGCTATATCTTAACTATCCTAAATACCTCTCTTAAATCCAAACTGGCCTCTCACTACAATAAAATTACTAAGTTCATCACTAACTCAACACATAGAACCCACCACTGTCAAGCCTTGAGACAACTTAACTGTCTTGAACTAAGCAATGCCCTAAAACATTCACAATTAATATCTGCATATAAAATTATTTACAACCCAGATAAATGACCCAGAATAAAAATATATTACTGTCTTACTCCCTTTCAAGGTACCTCTGCTCTGCTGACAAGTTCTTATTAAAAACAAGTATATCTAATAATTCAGATAGAGATTCACTTTACTCCTGCTGTGTCTCAAAAATATGGATCACCATCCCAGAAGACATCAAACTTATGAACAAACTGCCCCACTTTAAAAGGCGGCTCTAACTACATCGGAATAACTCCTGCTCATGATCAGCACCAGGGTGACTCTAATATCCCAGCATTTCCTCCATCTTTCTCCCCATCTTAATCCCCTCCCTTTCTAGTCATACATACCACTTTCTCTCCTCTTTATCTCACTTCCTCTAATTCTCTTCTAACTTCTTATCTCCTCTACCACACCCTGAACTTTAACTATACCCTCAGAATGTCTGCACCTTCTTGTAATGCTTATCAAGATGCAGTCTATGTTGCAACAATGTTTTTCCATCTAAAGTATAAATCCATTTACTTCCTGCAAGAACGTAGAGCTATCAAAACTGTATGCACTTGACATTACTATATATACCTGTCTTTTAACTAGTTTTTTTTTTTTTTTGTGAAATGTGACTGATCTTTTCTTTTTCAGAGAACTTTCATAATTCACTTGTAAATATAAATTTACTTTGCTGAAGCTATTCTCTTCTGGCCTCTGCTGAAAATGGGCTTTGCCCAGTTGGACGTTCATGGTCAACAAAGACAAATAAATAAAAATGTAAATAGAATCTAGAAGGGTCTGTTTAAGTAGTGCTAAATACCAACACCCATACCCACACAGCCTTCACAGGTAACAGATAAAATTTTTTGTACTTGTGGCAGGTCCATAGTAGATTATATACAATGCCTACTACCTGCACTAAGTAGATATCTGAAAAAAACACACACATTCAAGAGAAGTTTTTCTAAACCAAGGTAAACAGTGCAGTCGCATTTTTGTTGCATTTTTATAGGTTCATAGGTTCATAGGTTCATACTAGGCTATCTGCCCTAGGACATTTATAAGCCTAGCCAGAGTGTGTTTGGCTTTTGCCACCCATTTTAAATTAATTTTGCTATGCCCTTTTTCGAGGTTAGTATACTGTGCCTCTGTCTAACAGTGGCACAGAAGTGATACCCGGGGTAAACCTATGATCTCCCATCCACTTATCAAGATTCCTCTTGAAGAGAGTCAATGAGGGACTCTGCCTAATCTGGACTGGGATTTTATTCCAGAGTGAAGGGAGCCTCTGGGTTATGAATCTGTCCCTCCAGCATGTCCTATTTATTTCAGTGCTGAGGTTCAAGTCTCTCAAGTGCGTAGCTCGATGGGATTTGGATTTTCTGATGTGCAGCATGTCCATTAATTCCGGGTTGGACATCGCTTTATACGACAGGCACAGATCGCCACTGAGCAGGCGGTATGCCACTGAGTAGAGCTGGAGTTTCTTTAACCGGGCAGCATATGGCATCTGTTTGAGCCCTTTGATCCTCTTGGTGAGGTACTTTTGGGGTCTTTCCAGTTGCTGCAGGTGTCTGGTAAGGTACATCCCAAAAGGGCATTGTACTCAATTATGGGCCTGATGAGGGATGAGTAAAGAGGCACGATGACCTCCCCTGATCTAGATGTGAATACCTTCATGATTAGGTGGGCTATATAAAATGTTTTTCTAACCACTTTGGCCACGTGGTTGTCAAATGAGAGTTTGCCATCAACTTGGGTCCCCAGGTCCCTAATTACTTCTTCTGTACTTAATGGATTACCACCTATGTGGTAATTTGTGGGCACTCTGTTTTTGCCAAAGGTGATGACTATACACGTTTTGGCATTTAGCTTGAGGCCATGGCTCTGGCACCAGTTGTCTGTTTCTATGAGGCCCTTTTGGAGGATGCTTGTGTCGGCTGGAGAGTCGATTATGATGCCCAGTTTGCAGTCATCTGCGAACTTGGTCAGCCACAGTCCTTCTGTGTTGGCCTGTACCTCCGAGAAATATATACCGAACAAGAGAGGTCCCAGGACTGAGCCTTGTGGGACGCCACTTGTAACTGGTTTGGAGTCTGACATGGCTCCAGCAATTCTAACCGTGTGGGTTCTGTCCTTGAGCCAGTTTGCAACCCATCTAGTGACATAGGGGTTTATATTTAAGCAGGTGAGCTTATCTATAATGCCCGAGTGGGGTATTGTATCGAAGGCTTTTGCGAGGTCCAGGTAGGCTGTGTAGACCACCTTCCCCTCGTCAATGGCCTTGGTGACTGTTTCAAAGAAATCAACCAGGTTTAAGAGGCAGGATCTGCCCTTAACAAAGTCGAACTGGGTAGGATCCAGTGTCTGTAGATCCTCAATATCTTTATTTATGAGGTCCATGATGATCCTTTCCATAGCTTTGCAGACCAAGCTAGCCAGGCTTATGGGGCGATAGTTTCCAGGATCTGTTGAGGCACCACCTTTGTGGAGAGGGACCACTGTTGCTGTACGCCACTCTTTGGGTACATATCCTGTAGTAAGGCTGAGATTGAAAAGTAGTTTTATGTTTGGGTTTAGCTCTTCTTGGAGTTCATGTAGGATGCAGCCTGGGACACCGTCTGGTCCCATTGATGCTGTGTTTTTTGCTTTGGAGAGGGCGGCTCTTACCTGAGCATCTGAGATGTCAGGGGGGGGGCAGCACTCTGCTGGGATAAATATTTGCCCTTTTGGTGGGGAGGGGGGGGGTTTGCACTGAACCTGTCAGCTAGGATGTTGGCAATGTCTGTGGGTTCGATGTATTTTTTGTCATTTTGGAGTAATTCTGAGCATATCTGGGAATTCCCACCCAGGTTTCTAACATAACCAAAGAAAGCCTTGTGATTATCCTTAGTGTCCTGTGCAATTTTTCTCTCGAAGCTGGCCTTAGACGATTTTATGAGTGCCTGTAGTTTTTTGCTAATACTGATCAGAGATGCCTTCCCTTTTTGGGATTTTGCTCTATCATGTAGTAGCTTCCTCCTTCTATTGTATAGTTTGCTTATGGCAGGGGTCCACCAAACAGGACGTCTGCCTTTGGAGGATTGGGTCTTGGTTTTATTTGGGATTGCATGATTCATGCATTCCTGAAGGTGTTCATAGAATGCATTTATAAAGGATTCTGCGGTCTGGGCCGTATTTTCCACAGGCTCGGGGGCTTTGAAGGATTCCACCTCAGTTTTGAGGAGTGTGAAATTTGCTTTAGAGAAGTTTTTCACTGTGGTTTTCTGGGCAGGGGGTGGGGTCAGGATGTGACTATCCAGTGAGATTAGTTTATGGTCTGATCTTACCAGTGAGGGATACACTTCTGGTCTGGAGCATAGAGTCCCCATGTTGGTGATGATCAGGTCCAGTATGTTTTCCCCTCTTGTGGGAGAGGTAACAAGTTGTTCCATAGCATTTGAGTTTATAAATTCTAGGAACCTTTGGGCTAGGGTGTTGGAGCTAGAGTAATGCTCCCAGTCTATGTTTGGGTAGTTGAAGTTGCCCAATATAATGGTGCTTGGAGAGACCTTCATATTTTCCAGTGTTCTCAGGAAGGCCGAGTGGGCTTCCTGGGTTTGGGAGGGTGGTCTGTAACAGGCTATAAACTGGAAGGCAGTTTTACCCACTGTTAGTTGCACATGGATAGTCTCTGATGCTTCGTGCTGTGCCACCAACCTGGAGGTGTGGGTATCTTTTACGAATATTGATACTCCCCCTCCTTTTGTGGTTCGGTCCAAGTTTTGGGGCCGAAAAGCATGGTATGAGGTATAACCTGGTAGTGCTGGGGTGCTCTCGGGAGCCTTGAACCAGGTTTCTGTTACTGCACATATATCGATGATCTCCATGCTAAGGAGAGTTTCGAGTGCATGCATCTTGAGGTTTAGACTTCTGGCGTTGAGTAGCATTACTCTTAGTTTCTTATCCCTTGTGATACCTATGGAGGTGGATTTGTCTTTTGAGCCTTGCCTAAAAAAGGCACTATGGGGGAAGCAAGAGCCTTTGCCAATATCTGAAAGCCCAGGGGTGACAGGTGCAAGCCGTCCCTAGCGAAGAATCGTGGCTTGTCGAGCATGTCATCCCAGGCTGACAGGCATTGGATCCCCTTTGAATGACACCAATATTTAAGCCAGTTGTTGAAATTGATCATCTTGCCTTCATATTGTGGCATCATTCTTGGTGAGGGTAAGATGCTACTCAAGGTAGCAGCACACATACTGTTTACCTTATCCCAACCTCCTCCCCCCACATACAAACATACCAGCAAATGCAGTTTTCAATCTTACTTTGCATGTGGTGTACACATACACACACATGTGTGTTGTGTGTGTGTATTTAGAGCAGTGGCGGCTGGTGACTTCAAATCAAAGGGGGGGGCTGCAGGAGACAGCTGAATGGGTGGGGTCAATGGGAAGGGGTGAGGCCAACTAGAAAGGGGAGGAGCTATGCTCAAAACCACAAAAACTAACTAAATACACTGCTCTGGGTGCCAAACCGTCATTATGAGAGTCCAATCAAGACAAAATGAAGTGTAGAAGAATAAAAATATTTCAGTGCATTGGCTGCCTGACAGCTTACTTAATATCTAGATGGAAACAAAAAGGTTGTGAGGCATGAAAAAATAAATTACTTTTTAAATACATTAATGGAATACCATCAAAATCAAGTATAAGAAAAACAAGCAGCACTCAACTCAAACCACTTCTTGCACTGCAGTTCTAATTATAATATATATTCAGCTTTATTAAAGTACCAAGTAACATGCTGAAAGTAGAAATCTCTGATGCCCCCACTTGTAAAAATGTTTCTTATCCAAAAAAAGACCTGCTGCCTGACAACTATTTGTTTCATGGGGAAAACATGATCAAAGTAAAAAATGAAAAGCAAACAAGAAATAAGCTCAAGATACATTGCTTAAAAGGATTACTGTACTGGTTATGGACCACACGATTGGCATTCTGTTTAGTTTACTGGTAAAGCCTGCAGAGATGACTGGAAGTCTCCAAGTGTAATGAGCTTCTTAAAATAATGTAATCCTGTCCTTTATTACAAATACTGTCATATGCATTTCAATACCCAAGGCTTATACATTATCTAGTTAAGTATTCTATACATGGCAACAACAGAAAGGCTTTCAATGTTGGCAATTCTTTAACAGTATGCTTATTAAAGCGTACTTGCATCTTACAATCTCAGCCAAGCTTACCTGATGGTCATTAAAGTATTGCTACTTAAACACAGAGCAACAGGCACTTTGAGTAATAAGCATAAATCAACAGTACAAAAATATGACAGAAACCAGACCATTCTGCAAAAATCAAGGACAGATGAAAAGCCACTCTAGTACTTGTGTCTACCTTGGATGGGGAGGATACTCTGCACATTTACACTGCATAACTACTCATTGCCTTGCTTCGACACATCCAGAGTCACTACATGGGGGAGTGGGGTGCAACAAGTATATCACCGTTTGAAATGTCTCTGGCTGACTGTGATGGTCCTGACACATTTGTCATACCTCTCAACCTCAGAGCAAGAAATCTGGACAAAGCCATACAAAGAAGTAGGACAAAAGCCAAAAAATAAGGACAATTTTTAAATATTGCTCTTATAAACTTAGAAAGATAATAGAATAGGTCTTGCATTAGTATGAATTTTCTGAATGGTATGAAATCTGAAACTCAAATGTCTGTCATTATTTTCTAACTTCAGTCTTTAATGATTTGTCACTAATTTACCAAAAAAAAACACAATTTTATGAAAAATGGACCAAAAATGTGATGTAAAAATATAAAATAGCCACACAATACAGCTGGGAACCTGTCAAAGAAAGGACACTTTAATATAGTACTGCTAACTTGAGCAGCTGACAAAATAAAATAATCTACATGCATTTCTGAAATAAAAGTAATCTATAACTCTGATTATTACAGTTATTTCTTAATTGTAAACCTTCCATGTTTTCTTCCAAAATTGCTATTTTGCGGAAGGATTATTAGGGGGAAGAGCAATATTTTGAGCCAAAATCAGGGACAGTTGAGAGGTTTGGCTATGCCTATTTCTATAAAGCAATTTATTTGCATGTACCTCTCAACCTGTTAATGCAATAAATCTGGACAAGGCCAAATATATTGGGGGAACATATAAAGAGTACTAAAAATTGCTCTTGTATAAACTGAGACCATTGATAGAACAACAGGTCTTACTTTAGCATGCATTTTTCTGAAGGTTATGAAGTCTGAAACTCAGGGTGTCATTATTTAGTGACTTAATTCCTAAATGATTTGCCAGAAAACCACAAATTTTATGAGGAACAAACCAAAAATAAGAAGCAAAAATCTATTCATTCTTTGAAAATCTGGGCAGTTGGGAGGTATAGTTCAGCTGGGGCTGTCTTTAAGTTTGCAGCCCTTCCCCCTCACAAAATCATGGTCGAATGGAGCCTCCCCCTGCAGCCATTCCAATGATCCATTACTTGGCTACTTCACTCCATTTACCATAAACACTAATGTGCATACTGATTTACTTCTATGATGATTTGGACTTCATTTGAAAGTTTTATTTTGCATTTTATAGCACAAACACTAAGACATCTGCTAAAAACACTTAGTATTTAAACTTCTCTGCCCTTGAAACTCACATTCATTGAAACAGCATTGAAACCCACATTCAAAGAAAATACATTTTACCAGTGGCAGATAAAGATTAATTCTGGGCTGTTTTCAAATCATAGGCCCTTGCATATGAAACATACATGTGCTCTTTGATACACCTTCCTATTGTTATGAACATTTGTCCAGTAAACTATGAAACAAAACGCATGCACCAATAATGACAAAACTGCCTAATTCAGAACATCTTTCCAGTAAACAATGAAACAAAATGCATGCACCCATAATGACAAAACTGCCCAGTTCAGAACATTTCCATCGTAAAAGTCTACTCAAACTTCTACAGTCCACCATTATCAATAAATATGCACAATTCTACAGTCCACCATTATCAGTAAATATGCACAATTCTACAGTCCACCATTATCAGTAAATATGCATAATCTCTGAAGAAGTAAAAAAGTCATCTAAATAATTCCACATTAAATAAATATGTAACTAATGAAGAGGTTGCTGCTAGCAAACACCTTTATATTTCATGGTTTCATCGAAAAATAAAGTGTCTGATACCCCTGAGGAATAAATTGCCTATATTACATTAAAAATGATAAGCTAGTAATATTGCAATAGGAAATGGATGACAAACTGATAACAGGCTCATAGTTAGTATCTTAACTTTTTCAGTACGGCAGCATTCACCCCTTGTGGGAGTAGAACCAACAACCTTCTGCATCAAAAGCAAGTATACAACCTGTTGTGCTATTAACAATGCAAGATGACTTAGCATAAGCAGCACTAAACTTCTCTTCCCCTGCAGCTCTCAGCTCCTTGTAAAATCTACTCAATACTCAACTGCATCTCAACTTCGCAGCACAAGAAATCTGGAAAAAGCCAAATTTATTGGGGGGGTCAAAAGCCCAAAAACCAGGGACACATTAAACATTGCTTGTATAATCTTGGAAAGTTGCTAGAATAAAATGCTGTGTTACCACCATACATTTTACTGCCAAGGTCCCTGTGCAAAAGAGTAAGAGCAACATACCACTATGCCAAATCAGCTGCTTTGTGAAAGAAAAATGCTGTGTTACCACCATACATTTTACTACCAATGCCCCTGTGCAAAACAGTCAGAGCAACATACCACTATGCCAAATCAGCTGCTTTGTGAAAGAGTGGAAGACTGAAACTTAAATGGCTATCATTTAATGAATTCAGTTCTCACCATAGCTGTCAACCTCTTAGCACAAAACACCTGGACAAACCCAGTAATGAGGGAATACAGCCCTCAAACATATTCAGTGAATTCAGTTCTTGCCATAGCTGTCAACCTTAGCACACAAAACCTGGACAAAGCCAATAATGAGGTAATACAGTCACAAAAATAATGACAAATTTCAAATATTCATCTTATAAACTTAGGTTGCGTTACTATGTATTTTCTGAAGAATATGAAGTCTGAAATTCAAATGCCTGTCAATTTTACTTCTGATGGAACAAAAACAATTTTCAGCAGAGGCCCAGGGAGAAATACTGCAGACACATGTCTTTGTAAAATGGAAGGACACCAGAGCAAATCCACACAAACACAAGGATGAGATGCAGACTCCACACAGAAGGCACCCCAGCCAAGAATCAAACCAGAAAACCTAGAGCTGTGAGGCAACAATGCTACCACTGCATCATCAAATATGCAAGGAATTAACATTCAGAAACCTGAAGTCTGAAATTCAAATGCCTGTCAATTTTATTTAACATTTGTTAATCAGGACAGTCTGACTTGGAACAAAAAAACAATTTTCAGCAGAGGCCCAGGAAGAAATAATGCAGACATGTCTTTGTAACATGGGAGGACACAAAAGCAAACCCACACAAACACAGGGAGAAGATGCAGACCCCATACAGAAGGCACCCCAGCCAAGAATCAAACCTGAGAACCTGCAGCTGTGAGGCAACAATACGACCACTGCACCATCAAATATCAAGCATTGCAACATTTAGAAACCACAGATATTATGAGGAACAGATCACATTTTTTTTACAAATGGTGGTGGCTAGGGAATTCAGGTCTTTAACACCTGCATACAAGGTACAGGGTTCAAGCCTGAGTTATTCCCTACTACACCACCATGAGTTGGTTCTAGCCACCAATATATAGCAACTGGGGCATTTGCACACACACACCCCCCCCCCCCAGAGCGATCATCCATAGCTGTCTTACCTGGAGTGATGTAGATCCCATCCCTTTGTGCCATAAATCCATAGCTGACAACCCCCACCCGTTGGAGCACATCCACCATGTGAGATCTTCCCCCGACGAGACTCCAGGCTGCCGTTGTTGCAGTCTGAGTCCGATGAGTTTCCTGCGACAGTCTATGCAGTTACAACTGCATAGACTTCTGGGATCTCTACTCTTACATGTTTCCCAGTCCGGACTGCTGCTGAAACAGTCTGCGCATGCTCCAGACTGTCTCAGCAGCAGTCCGGACTAGTGCGCATGTGTGAAAGTCCGCAAATTTTTTATCTTTTATTTTCTTTAATTTTACAGCTGGGGGGCTGCAGTCCGGCAGTCCAATAGCACAGGCCGCACCTGATTTAGAGTAACAAAATGGTTAGTATGCATGCAATTTTCTGTCTGAAGATCTGTCCTGAATAAACTTTACAGACTACCTATGGCCTTCTGTAAACTACTGCCTTTCAGCCCAGGTGCACAGGGTCTCTCATCCTTGTTTCTTCAACCTTGTCACTTTGCAGAAAAAAAGGTAGTTTTAACATCCACATGTATCACTTGAACTCCACTTTTGCCACCACAGCAAATTTCATGTAAGTGCAGCAAACCAAAATGTGTACTTCTCTGTGCTGTGTAATCAAGCATCTTTCTTTGAAATTTGTTCATACTTAAAAGAACATCTCTTTTGGTTTTAGCTCACTGATCAACAAGCACACGTTTCTACTACTACCCTTTAATCTTCCAAACCATAGTGTGTTTTCCTGTTATTTTTGTGGAAACTCAGGGAAATGGAGTGCTTAGCTGTAGAGGAATGAGTTAACATGATAAAGTAGAAAAGAAATGCTATGCTTGGCTATACCCATCATTTACTGCGTGTCTTTTCTTAAATTAGTCTCATTTTGACATCTGCATTGGTTTTCTCTGCTTGTTACAGCCCTAATGTAGCAAACAAGAAAAAATACTTTGCAATTGTCTGTGATCAGATTCCATGTTTCACCCTTCCTGTGATCAGAATTCCCTGTTTCACCCCTCATATCTGGGACTGCAATCCCTGTCTTATCCTTCTTGTCTGTGATAAGAGTCTCTTATTGTTCCTTTCCCATTTGAGATTAGATTCCTCTACTTCCTCTCACCCCTCTATTCAAAAACTGGAGTCTACTGCATTTTCTTCTCTCCTTTTAATGATCATTGTCTCTTATATGGAATCACTAATCCTCTCAAATGTAAGAGCCCAAACCCTTCCTCTCCTCACCTCCTCTTCTGCGACTGCTTTATCTGGTCATCTATCTGTCATTAATAGGTGTTTCTAGATCTACTCATCTTTAATGTTACCAACTTGTGCTCTATTATGTAACCCTTATCCACCAGGGTGGTAAGACAACCATTCCACTGCAGCAATGATCATTATCTCTTTCTTACCCACCATATTACAGTGATCAGACTAAGTACCTATCCCCATATATTACTGTGATGACTGAGCACTGTTAAGGCCCGACAGACACCAGACTGTTAATAATATTATGTTAACGAGGTACAGAATGACTCAGTTCAGGGAGCGTAGCTCTGCAGTATACTACAGTGATACTTGTTTCACGTATCACACTAACCATACAATACCCAACACCTTAGTCAGCCCCTCCTACTCACCCCCAGGATCAGAAGTTGCTACCCTTTGTTAGTTCAGGTCATGGTTTATACCAGCACCAGCTGGCTTCCTTACTGGATCTCGCCATAAGTGCCTAAATAAAGTAGGCCAGAAAAATGCTTTCAACCAAAATGAGCACTTTACATTAGTGATTTTTAAAAACATTGAATTTATAATCAGATTCAGCTTCAGTCATCAAAAGATACAATAATGCTGGCTGATGGTCCTTCACCTTAAATATTCTCAGAGACTGCATTTTGTTAGAGTAAGAAAAATAACATATAAAGTTAAGTTTTAGACCAAATCATTTCATTTTTAAGAATGGATTTGGAAATAGTTTGTAAAACATCAGATGCTGGTGCCCTTTCTGTTAAAACTTACTTGAGTTAGTATTCTTCTCCAGTCTGTTGCACTATTACCAACAAAAGTGTTTGTAAATGACAGGATCATACCTCTTAACACAAGAAATATAGACAAAGCTTAAAATAATGAGAGAACAAAGGCCCAAAAATAGGGACAGCTTTGAAATATTACTGTTATAAACTTAGAAAGCTGCCAGAATAAAAAGATTCATGTTAGTATGCATTTTGTGAAGCATATGAAGTCTGAAACTCAAATATATGTCATTATTTGGTCATTATTTAGTGCCTTCAGTCCTCCATGATTTGCCAGAAAACCACAGATTTTATGAGGAACAGGCCAAATATCTGAGGGAAAATCTGGACATTCTGCAACAATCTGTACAGTTGAGATGTATGACAGATGCTGCAGCTCTGTCTAGCTAACATATTAAGTTTCCAGTGAACAGAACTTTGCAGTAACATATATATGAGCTGTAACAAAAGGATGCATCCAGCATCTTGTTATATGGTAATTATTTGAAATAAAATGGGATAAACTTGGCTTCTCAAATTGGTATATCAGTTAATTACAGAGATGATTTAAAATACCAATGGTAATATATATGGTATATTTTCTCATTATGCAGTGATACAATATATATCCAATGTTTACATAAATTGAAAACAGTGCTACATAACAGGTGACAAGGGGGGAGGAAAAACTTAATTGTTTACCCAAATTTATGTATACTAGACTATTTTATTATAGAATGATAGATGACTGTGAATAATTTCCTGTGAAGTGAATTTAAAACTGGATGCATATTTTTACAAAAACAAACAGCAGTATTAAAAGCTCTTAAAACAATCTCTCTTGCTGTTTTCTAACTCTTAGATATGTCTGTGCCTATGGTTTTGTATCTGCTATGCATCCTTCAGAACTTAGGTGAGATAAAATGAAAGCACTACACACCCATTCATTGCTGCTAAACAAACTAAATGTACATTAGTGGATGAAAAGTAGTGGTAATGTTTAATTTTGCAAGTCACCAGACAGACATCTCTCAACTGAACAGATTTTCACAGAATGTACAGATTTTTGCCTCATATTTTAGTCCATTTTCATAAAATTGTGGTTTTCTGGCAAAGTAGTGGTGAATCATTAAGAACTGAAGTTAAAAGATAATGACAGACATTTGAGTTTTAGATTTCATACCCTTCAGTAAATTCATGGTAATGCAAAACCTACTATTCTATAAACTTTCTAAGTTAGAAAGAGCAATATTTAAAAATTGTCCCTATTTTTGGGCCTTTGTCCCACTTTTATTTATGGTTTTGTCCAGATTTCTTGCTCTTAGAGAGGTATGACTGAAACTGAATTATATGTTCCAGAACACTTCGGATTTAAGTTGCTAAACTGTTCATCGGATTCACTTTAGAACACTGAAGGCCTATAGCATTGAAATTCAAAACACTGAGACCAAAATCTTGAAAATTCAAAACATTGAATCCTATAACACTGAAAATACATAGGAAATCAGCATGTACTATATTCCAGCACAACTACATACAGAAGCAAATAAAAAAACAAACCATATTACACTTCTTCAACTATAAGCAGGGGGACAAGTCCTCCTGCACCCCCACACCCCCGCTACTTAAATATTTCAGCACCAACATCCCACTACACTACGCTAAGATGTGTTATGTTATAGAATAGCAAATAAGAAGGGAACATGACTGAGGTTACCTATGAAACTTTGGTAAGTATGGAAGATATATATAGTAATGAAATGTTTTAACAGTGAAGTAGTGTTTCTAAGAGAAGGTTGAGGATAGTTTCTTACAATTTAAACAGGCAGTCATGAAGTGTGGTATGGTATGTTTGCTATTTTGTTCTGTGTAGTGTGATCACGGAGTTGATATATTTAAGTAGCAGGGGGTGTGGGGGGTGCAGGGGGACTTACCCCCTGCTTATAGTTTGGAGTAGTATAATATGGTTTGTTTTTTATTTTTTTTTTTGTATGTAGTTGTGCTGGCATATATTAAATGTTGGTTTCCTATGTATTTTCAATGCTATGGGATTCAATGTTTTGAGTTTTCAGTGTTTTGAATTTTCAAGATTTTGGTCTCAGTGTTTTGAATTTCAATGATGTTCATCGTGCATACATCTGCAGTCATAACAGATGGGTTATCCTGCCAATTCCAAAGTCTAGGTCCGGTTGTTGTCGCTTCTTCCCAGGGATATAAAAGAGGCAGCCGACGCCATTTTCTTCAGTCTTTCTTGCGGTCGGCCAGCTCCTGACAGCCGAGGTCTTCTTGAAAGCTAAGTACCCGTTGAAACTTTTCTTGCCTCAGACCAATGTCAGACAAAGTTAATAATTGCATTTCATGTGGGAAGCAAATACCGCATAAGGATTTCCACTCTTTCTGTATACCTTGCTTAGGCCCAGACCACAACGTCTCGGCCTGCCATTTTGTGCTAGATTCAACAAGTGCACTATTAGCGGAGTTAGCCCTTCACTTTTGGCAAAATATTTAGATACTCCGACTCCAGTTTTGAGCAAAAAAGATAAGGACCGACATACGAGGTCCGCACCACCTACTGAAACCACGCTAAGGCCGACTACGGTTCTCCGGTACTCAGTGAGCGACAGTACCGATGACAATGCATTACTGGTGTCTTCAGTACCATTCCTACTACAGATACCAACGCCACTCCTGGCGGGAAACTCAGAATTTACACAGGCCTGCCATTTCTCAAGGGGTCTTCAGGCCTTCCTCCTTCTCTATTAAAGCCTTCATTAAATCTAAAGCAGCCATGAAAACCAAAAAACAGGTTCCTCAGACCCCCTCTCAAGGCACCATGCCTAAAAAACACATGTTTAAAATGGCTGAGGATTTGATTACTCTTATCAGGGGTTCCCAACCCCCCTCTGACAAAAGGCCCAGATTAGGGGAAGACTACCCTTCCTCAGATCAAGCTTCTATTACCTCAGAACCATCTGAGGACCAGGATTATGCCTATTCTCCATTCAAAGACTCTGAGTCTATTCCGAGGACTTCTCTTTTGGGGAAACCCTGCATACACTGAGGGAACACTTTCACTGGGAAGGCCAAGATTACTCAGATTCCAAGAAAAGGCTCAGGGAATTTCTTCTGCTCCCCCAGCATAGGCCTCTGGCTATTCCTCCTGTTTTAGATATATTGGATGATGTGTATACAGAAGACAGCCTTAATCCAGATTCTTTGCCTCCAGCTCCTGTTAAACCTGACAGGTATTACCGGGTTCCTGATTCTCACCAGTTCCTATATAAAAGCCATACTGCTGACCCAGAAACAATTTCACAGGATCCCAAGGGAATTAAGGCATCTACTGCTAAAAACCCATTACCTTCAGAGATGGATTCCAGAGCTTTAGAAAGGTGGGGGAAAAAGGTGTACACCTCGGCCACTTTAACCATGAGGGCATTAAACTGTCAGTTCCATATGTTAAAGTATCAACAGTTTTTGATATCTCAGCTGAAAAGCAAGATGACACAACCAGAATAACCAGATTTAAAAGAGTTGCAGGATTTGTTGCATGGTGCAGAGCAAGTGAGTAAACATATCTTGCAGTGTGGTTTTGATGCTTTAGAGGCCTCATGTAGAGCTGCTGTTATGGGGTCTGTTATACGTAGGCATGCTTGGCTCAAAGAGCAAACCTTACCAGATCATGTCAAAGCTAAATTATTAGATGCACCTCTTCAAAAAGATGTATTGTTTGGTGTTAAAGCTGAGGAGGTGCTAAAGAAAATGGAGGAAAAAGCAAAATCAATGCAAACAGTGAAAGATTTCCTGCAGGTACAGCCTCCACGTTTCAGCAGAAACTGGCCTTCAAAAAATTGGTCCTTTCCAGCCACGGACAGACCTCAAAGGGGCAGATACAGGCGTCCAAGGGGTAGAGGGCAACCTCAAGGATCTTTCAGAGCCAGACAGTGGCAAGCACCAACCCCAAGAGGTGGAGAAGATAGATCACAGTCTTTAGCAAACAGACACAATGACTTCTACACCTGCCAAGCAAAGCTTTAATGGCAGCACCTTTGGGTGGAAAACTGACATTATTCTCAAAAAATTGGCATATTGTTACTAAAGACAAATGGATTCTGGACATTATAGACAGAGGCTACAGGTTCCAATTTCACACCCTTCCAAAAATGAGAGGCATGCCAAACCTGCCACAAAATCAAAGGGCAGAGGCACAAAAACAAATTTCAGCTCTCATGGACATGAAAGCAATTCAAGAGGTACCTGCAAAAGAACAAGGTCAAGGGTTTTATTCCAGACTATTCCTGGTATCAAGGAAAGACAAAGATTGGAGACCTATCTTGGACCTATCCATCCTAAACACATATCTACAGGTGCCAAAATTCAAGATGCTCACATTACAGCAGCTTCTTCTCATGCTGGACAAGGAGTCTTGGCTGGTAACATTGAACCTCAAGGAAGCATACCTGCATGTCCCTATCAGACAAGATTGCAGAAGATACCTCAGATTTCTTGGAGGTTCAACCCATTACCAATTATCTGCATTGCCCTTTGGCTTATCCAGAGTGTTTACGAAATGCCTGGCATCAGTAATCGCCTTCTGCAGACTACAAGGGATACAAATCTACCCATACCTGGACGACTGCCTGATCCAAGCGGACAGCAAGGACATACTACTGCAGCACCTGGCATTTGTAATAAAACTGTTGAACTTCCTGGGATACACAGTCAACAAAAATAAATAAAAACTAATACCCTCTCAGAAAATAATTTTCCTGGGTGCCAGCTTGGATACAAATGCCCAGAATGTCTACTTCACGCCAGACAAGCAAGGGCAACTGTCTCAATACTTCAGAAAAATGGCAACTTACACCAGGCTAACTGCAAGGAAAGTCCTGCAGGCTCTGGGATTCATGGCATCTTGCATCCTACTAATCCCATGTGCAAAGCTGCATATGAGGAAACTTCAATGGTACCTAAAAAACGTATGGTCTCAACCCAACCACAGCTTGGAAGCAATCATACCACTCATTCCATGCCTTCAAAAGGAATTTATGTGGTGGGCTCAAGCTTGCCAAAGAAACACAGGTCTTCCTTTCTGTGTACCTCAAGCAACTAAAATCATTACAACAGACACCTCAGACTACTCCTGGGGAGCACACATGACAGATTAGTGCATCCAGGGAAAATGGACCTGAAAAGAGAAGCACCTTCACATCAACCAAAAGGAAATGCTAGCCGTGCAAAAGGCTATTATGACCTTCAAAGACCTACTGCATCCAGGCCAGCTATTGATAAGGACAGACAACACCACAGTGATGTGGTACATAAACAAACTGGGAGGAACTCCTTCATACCCCCTGTGCAGGCAAGCCATGAACCTATGGAACACAGCACTGGAATTGCAAATTCAACTACAGGCACAATTCCTGCCAGGGAAGGAAAACACACTGGCAGACAACCTAAGCAGAAATATGACAGATCCACATGAATGGAAGTTGCATCCTCAAGTTTTCACAAAGATAACTCAGGCATGGGGACAGCCAGACATAGATCTTTTTGCTACCCACAGAAATTGCCAGTTGAAAAAATTTTGTTCAAGGACCTATCATCCACAGGCCTGGAAAGCGGACGCACTTTCCTTCAATTGGGCAACACTGACAGTCTATGCCTTCCCGCCTCTTCCTCTGTTGCCCAAAGTTCTATTAAAATCCAGAGCAGAGAGGCCGAAAATGATTCTCATAGCCAAGACAACACTGGTATCCGCTCCTGAAGAGCCTGACACATTCCCCACTATGGATCCTACCTCTAGTCCCTCTTCTGTTGTCCCAGCACAACTACAAAACCCTTCACAGCCATCTCAAAACTCTAAATCTAGCTGCATGGAGAATTCCTTGATTTCCCAACAGTTTCTCCTCTCCCAGGAGGTGCAGGATGTCATCTTGGAGGCCAGAAGACCTTCTACTAGAAAAGCCTACTCCGCCAAATGGAAACGATTTTGTTGGGAACTGGCGTTTCTTAGGCTGTGGCCTTCTCTTTCTTTTGTTGTTTTTGGAAACGATTTTGTGCCTGGAATCAAGAAAAGGGAAAGAATCCTTGGGTAATAAATATACCTCAAATTTTACAGTACCTAGCTGAGATGTTAAACAATGGACTTTCCTTCTCCTCCATCAAGATCCATGCTTCAGCCATTTCTGCACAATACAACACAGATCCTCCTTTATTCTCTCATCCTCGGCAGTTCCTCAGAGGGCAAAGAATATAAAACCCGGAAACCACCAGTCCCTGCTAGGGACCTCAACTTCATTGGAAAAGCTGACCCTTCCTCCCTTGAGCCAGCTTCTTCAACAGAGTTACAGTACTTGTCATGGAAAACAGCCTTTCTTCTGGCTATCACCTCAGCATGCAGGGTTTCGGAGCTACAGGCCCTCATGGCTGTGCAACCATTCATCATTTTCCATCAGTGCAGAGTTTCCTTACAAACCAACCCTACCTTTATGCCAAAGGTAGTATCCAGTGTAGCTTTGAATCAGACTATCCACTTACCTACCTTTTATCCTAATCCACAAAACAAAGGGGAAAGACTGCTACATTCCTTGGACATTCACAGACAAATTCGTTACTATGCAGACAGGACAAAGCCATTCAGAAAATCTGAGCAACACTTTGTGTCCTATGCTGCAGGTGCTCAAGGAAAGGCTATTTCCAAACAGACAATTTCAAAATGGATAGCCCACTGCATACACTTTTGTTACTCATTTCATGGAAAAACTGTGCCTGCATGCATCAGATCCCACTCCACCAGAGCCACAGCTACCTCTGCAGCCTTCCTCAGAGGGGTCCCTACCAAGGACATTTTGGAAGCAGCCACCTGGAGTTCAGTGCACACTTTCTCCAAGCACTATCACCTCCCACTATACTCAAAATCTAGAGCGGGCTTTGCCACAGCAGTCCAGCAGGGCATCCTAGCCCCTCCTAGTTCCATTTAGTGCCTACCACCCTTACTTAGCTTTGGGATTCTACCCATCTGTTATGACTGCAGCTGTATGCACGATGAACATAGTACAGTTTTGTACCTACCATAAATGTAGATGTTTGAGTGCTCATACAGCTCCCTCCATCCCCTCTTAGGACAGGCCTTATGACAAACACTTTTCATATAACCTTTTTGGGGTATTCTTTTATGGTGTATTTGCTTGCAACTACTGTTTTTGATTTATCAACATTGCATTTTTGCATAACATTATGTTTGCCTTCCTTCTGGGGGCACCTGACATCTGGGGCAAGAAAAACTGAAGAAAATGGCGTTGGCTGCCTGCTGGACCTAGACCTTGGAATTCAGCCAACCGAGGACCTGCCTGATGGCAGGATAACCCATCTGTTATGACTGCAGCTGTATGAGCACTCGAACATCTACATTTATGGTAGGTACAAAACTGTACTTTATGGGCTTTCAACGTTCTAAAGTGAATCCCTGTTCATCACATAGTTAATAACATAATATTGTTATCCAGAATGCCACATTTCTTTTATCTGTCTACCCATCCATCTATTTGTTTACTGTTGCCAAGAAAAGTCTGGCAGAATACATTTTTGCAGAGGCCTAGAGGAATTAAGCTCTATGATAGAATTATACACAGAAATGTATATAGGAGTTATAAGTAAGGCTAGCAAAAGTAAAGTTGCTGGGTTTAACACTTATAAATACAAATCAATATTTAGCTTGTCATCAGACATTTAAAAGAGAGACATTTACATTACAAAGGAGGGTTATACAGAGGCACTACTGTTAATGTTACTACCTCACAGAGCTTGAATCTCCAGTTCAATCAATTGGGGTGCCTTTTGGACACAGTCTGCATGGCCTCCCTGTGTCCACATGGATTTTTCCTGGATGTACCTGTTTCCTTCTGCATCATCCATAGACAAATAAGCAATCATGGCAAAAGAAAAAAATATTTGTGGGGAAATGGAACATGATGCAAAACATGTGTATTCAAATGTTATAAATGTAATACAATTGGACAATTATTAATGGACTGTAAAACTGAAAGTAAAAGCAACGAAAAAGAAAAAGTAGAAAATGAACAAAGAGAAGAAAATTTAGAAGTAGCAGAAATAGAAGAAAATTTCGATGAGGAAAAATAATAAAGAAGACAAAGAAGATGGTTTTGAAATAAGTGATGAAAAAGACATAAATTGGGAGGTAGTAAAAGAAAAAGAGTTCTGTTGGTAAAAGACAAAAAAAAAAGAAAATTTAAAGGGATAGGTACAAAACAAAAAAGAATGGAAATGGATGAAAAAGAAGGCATACAGTTAATGGTTTGGGGTTGGTATAGTGGTTAAGGTGTTTGACTGACAAACACCAGATGCAGGGTTTGATTCTCACCTTTGATAGAGAAAGTAGCTAGACTTAAAATGGCCAATTAAGAAAGTTAGCTTAGTAATTAGCTGTGAACTTATAAAACCATGCAGTCTAAGGGAAAATGAATATTTTAAAGTGCTTTTTGTAAATGTGAATATTATTAAGAATATAGTAAGAAGACCAGGGATTTTGGAGTGGTGTAATACATGTGATTTAGATGTAATTATATTAGAAGACACAAGATGATTAAAAAAAAATGAAGAAAGATTACAAACAGAGAACATATGGGAAAGAAAGTTAATCTGGAATTTGGGAAATGAGAGATGTTTTGCAATAGCTGTATTCTGTATTCTGTAGAAATATAATAAAGATATGAGATGTAACTTTAGCAAACATGGCAAGATTAACCATTTTAGATTTAAAATGGAAAGAACAAGTATATAGAATGATACCATTGTGTGTTCATACAAATTGTAAAGAAAGGGAAAGTTTATTTCATCAGATTTTAGACTATGTGGTAATAAACATAAATACTATAATAACTGGAGACTTTAATTGTGATTTAAGAGGCAAGTGTTAAAAGAAAGGAAACGATATAAGAAAATGTTTGACATTATAAGATATGGCAAGTTAAAACTTTGGGACAAAAATTCATAGACTTACAGTACATAAGGGGTATGTTTAAAACTGAAATAAATTATTTGATAGCATAGGAAGGTTTAGTTATAGGAGAAGGGAAGGTAGTTGAAATAGGATTTTTCTGATCATCTTGCAGTATGGCTAGAGATAAAGGAAACAAGGAACATATAAACATAGGCAAAGGAATCAAAAGGATAAATGAGGAAGCATAGAATGAAGAAGAAAAGAGTCTAGTAATACACTTTTGAAAAGATCATATTACTAAGAGAACATTTCATAAAACTTGGTCTGTATGGTGGATGCTATTTAAGAAAAAAGAATATGATGTGAGAAAAGTAGAGAAAAATATAAAAGAACATATAACAATGCACTGGAAGATTTAGAATATAATGATAGAAAATGCATTGACAAAGAAAAAGAATTATATGAAAAAAATCAAGAGAAAATAAAAAAAAAGTTATATAAGCAATAATAGTTTTACAAGGGAAAAGAGAAGACATTTTCAGTTACTTAAGCAGATTAGTAAAGGGAGATGGTAGTCTAATGAGAAAAAATAAAAATGTAAAAGGAGAAATAGAAAGAACGCAGGAAAACATTATGAATAGTGTAGTACAATATGACAAGTAATGTTTAAAGAAAAAGGAAGGTAGTGAAAAACAGGGAAAGTAAAAAGTTATCAGAAAAAGAGAATAAAGAGTTGGAAGGGGAGATTTCTTTAGAAAAAGTATTAGGACAAATCAATATAGATTTTGGCTGCAAGACCAGGTGGAATAAGACATGAAATGTATAAAATTGAAGGAAATGGCAAAAAATATTAAAGATTTTGAATGAATGGTTAAATTAAGGTTTTATGTATAAAGGATTATCTGTTGAAATACTTAAATTTATACGGAAGAAGAAAGATAGAAGCCAATTAAAACCTGTAGATCTCTAGTATTGAATAGTAATGATTATAAGATCTTTATGAAAATAATGCAAAATAGATTTGAAACTAAAATGGAAAATATTATGGAAGATAGTATATATAATATGAAGGAGAATGGTAGTCAAGAATTATTAATGATAATTAGAAAAATTGTGGATGATATTATGAATAGAAAAGAAAAAGTGAAATCATGATAGGAGACCTTAATAAAGCATTTGATACAACTGGACATGAAATCTTATGGGTAATAATGAAAGAATGTAATATAAGTGAGAAACTCAGGAAATTATGTATGTCACCATATAGTAATAATAGAATAAAATAATTGTAAATGGCTGGTTAAGTCAAGAAGTACATAAGAAAAGTGGTGCAAGGTAGGGATGTCTAATGAGCTGTATACGCTTTGCATTAATTACAAATGCGATAGTATGTGAAATAAATTATAAAGTAAAGGTGGCAGGATATATAATACCTGAACGGTTAAGAATTCCAGTTCTGGTAAAATATGCAGATGACATTATAATAATTGCAATCAAAAAATTTGGATAAAAGAAGTAATAATTTGTATAAATGAGTCTCTAGAGTTGATAGGGATGGCTTTAAATAAAGAGAAAAGTAAAGGTTTAGGTGATGTAGTAAAGATGGGGAATATATTTTACAATGCATGAAATGTGTGTGTTAGATATGAAATTTGGGAAGAAAGATGTAAGTAGAATTCAATGGGAAAAAATAGAAAAATAAAACAAACCTGTCTTAACGCTTATTTGACAAATTCAGTACTGATGGGAAAATGGCATACTTAGCAAGGGTATTTATGTTGCCAACAGTATTTGAAAGGGAATTACTGCATTCAATGTTTTTATTTATTTAGGGTTCTAGATTAAACCTGATAAAAAGAGGGGTTTTGTATGTAAATTAAGAGGAAGAAAGTTTAGGGTTAATTAACTCAGTGGTATATGCTACTTCATTCAATTTGTACAAACTGCTAAAGTGGATAAATGAAAAAGATGAGAGATTACTAGTAAAACTGTTTAAATATAAGTATGACAAATTTGTGGATATGGTCAATACAGTAAGAGAAAAAATGCATAAATGAAGAACTAAATTGTTACCAAGAAAAATATATATTTTTTGAAAATAAAAATTTGATAATACAGAAAAAGATACAAACGTATGGTATAAGAATACAATGTTAAACCATTACTATGTAAAACTATGGGAAAACAACAGATAAAAAAATAAAGCTATAAAAATAAGAAGCAAATGGTGTAATCAGAAAGTAGAATGTCAATTTATTTTTTTTGTGGAGACTGGTAATAGACAAATTGTCAATAAAAGGAAATATGCCATAGACAAAAAAAATGATGAGTATGTTTATATTGTCAAGAAGAAGAAACCACAAAACATGTGTTTTTGAAATATAGAACTGTAAAAAAGTTATGGGGAAAATTATGTATTATTATGATTAAATATGGATATTATCAGAATAGAAGTAAAGTATGTTAAAAGAGTAGATAAAGTTGTTTGCTGTCATATGGGTTATATGGAATTAAAGAACAAATGAAATTACGTTTATTGTTAAATGGATTTTAACAACAATATTAAGTAAAATGAGATGGTGGTTATAGAAAAACAAGTGAGGTTCTAATATGAATAAAAATTTAGAACAAAAACACCACTATCCCCAGGCACAAATGAATCCGGTCCAGGAAAGGTTTTAAAGGCTTTAATCCACTCAAAGCAATCCACGAGTATGTGCAAACATGCAAAAAATAGCAGCAGTCAATAACACTTATCACCAAACGTTTTTGTCTTTAACTTCATCAGTAACAACTCCATTTTGACAACTCATGCCTTATATATAAGCCTGTGCTTCACAGACTCCTTCGTTTTCGACATGGTCCGGAATAATGCAATACTTAAACTCCCAAGCAATAACCAAATGCACCTGAGTGTCTGAAGATCCTTCAACTGTTGTCAGTGAGTAACTCCAGCTTCTACCGTTCCTGCCGGTAAGTCAGAATCGCTGTGGTTTAGCATGGCTGACAGTTACCTCACCTCAGAAGTTTTTTTCCCTTAGGAAGTGTATAATGTCTGAGCTATTATACACTTCCTAAGGGAAAAAAACTTCTGAGGTGAGGTAACTGTCAGCCATGCTAAACCACAGCGATTCTGACTTACCGGCAGGAACAGTAGAAGCTGGAGTTACTCACTGACAACAGTTGAAGGATCTTCAGACACTCAGGTGCATTTGGTTACTTGGAAGTTTAAGTATTGCATTATTCGGACCATGTTGAAACAGGAGTCTGTGAAGCACATTATATATAAGGCATGAGTTGTCAAAATGGAGTTGTTACTGATGAAGTTAAAGACGAAAACGTTTGGTGATAAGCGTTATTGACTGCTGCTATTTTTTGTGTGTTTGCACATACTCGTGGATTGCTTTGAGTGGATTAAAGCCTTTAAAACCTTTCCTGGACCGGATTCGTTTGTGCCTGGGGATAGTGGTGTTTTTGTTCTTAGTTTTGATTTTCCACTATTTGCTCAAGTTTGCTTTAATGAATAAAAATTTAGTATGATTGTAAAGGAAATTATGAACGTGTAAATAAATTTATATATCTATATATTTGTACTTTTGTAAATATTAATAAATATGTAAATATAAGAAAAGAGAGTTATACGTTCACAAGTAACTAGAAAACAAGCCTTTTATTCCACAAAATGTCAGTATGAAGTGCTTTTCGTTAAGCTAGATAGCAAAACTTCTTCAGATAAAAAACCTTGCTTAACTAATGTTTAAATATACATCATGTGACTACTTTGGTCATTAAAATATATTCATTATTCATTAACAGGTCATTGAATTTAAATATACTGTACATTGTTTTAAAAAACAAGAGACTTATGAAGTCAGAAGCTAGAACCAAAACTAAAAAAAAAACTAAAAAAAGGTCAGAAACTTAAAAAGTGCTTGACATTCCCAACAAAAGATCTTTTTCTCTTTCATCTGTTTTTTAGACTTATTTGATATTTAAATTCATACTAAAAATATATATGTGTGTAGAAAAATGTGTTTAAAATTTTTTTGTTTGTATGTATATGTATACAAGTTTTTATCCCATTAGGGCTTTCAGTTTTAAAATGCTTGTGATAGAGCAGAACTCATTCAAGCCTGGGTACTGACAGGCATTTAGCTTAAGTACCCATAACAGTTCTGCTCTTTCAAGTAGTAAGTGCACTGGTCAGTTTTGCCAACATAAAATGCTGGACACAATTGGCATGATGCTAAATAGACTGTAGATTTAGAGTTAAAGTTAAACCTTTGGTGTAACCAATAGGTCTTGTCTCTCACATTAAATTTACATCCTGTTACAATGTATTTACATTGGTTACATGCTTCGCCCCTCAGCATCCCTGGGTTTCTAGTAGGAATTGGTCTAATTGATTCAAGAATGTTTTTAAGATTCCTACCTTTCTTGAAAGTCACCACAGGGTGGTCAGCTAGTTTACTTTCCATATCATGTTCTGCTGTTAATAACACCCATTTCTTCTTAATATTGCTTATTAAGTCACCTGAGTCATGACAAAATGTTGTTATAAAACTCAGGGTATATGATGTAACATGTCTAGTTAGACTTATGTTACTCACTGGGTGAGTATTCCTCAGGTATTGTGAAAAACTATCTGCACCTACCTCACTAGATCCAGTGCCTTCTAAAATTGGTTTGTAAATGCCGTTTCCTTTTGTTACAGACTTCTAGGATCAGTTGAGATAGTAGTTGTGTTGGATACCCCCTATGTGTGAACATAGACCTAAGGGTCTCACTCCCACTCCTCTTCAAAATGAGAATCCTCGGTCACCATCCTTGCTGCCCAGACTAGTTGTCCTTTCACAACTGATTTCTTTTGGTGTTGAGGGTGTGAACTGGTGTAATGCAGGAAAGAGTTTGAATATGTGCTCTTCCTGTATATCCGGGCCCTATATCTCTGCTTATGTAGGTCTTTTGTTAACTCAATGTCCAGGTAGGATATAGTAGCCTCCTGGAATGTGCTGGTAAATTTAAGGAATGGTGTTGTACTATTAAAATAGTTAACTAAGTTTATGGCTGTGTTTCTATCCCCTTTGATCAACATACAAATGTCATCCAGAAAGCATTTATAAAAAGTCAATAGTGAGTTGACACTAATATTGTCCAAAATGTACTTATGTTCCCAATGGGCCACCACCATGCTGGTGAAACTCACCCCACATGGTGAGCCCATTGCTACCCCTGATTTTTATAGGTAGTATTCATTGTCAAATGTGATGAAGTTATGTGATAAGACTATTTCCAGTAGTTCTTCTATCAGTCTTATTTCTGATTCTGGTGATTTTCTAGATCTCATTATTTCAAGTACCCACTCTATTCCTGTGTCATGAGGGACTGACGTGTATACGTCACACACGTCAATTGTGAGGAAATAACAGTCACCCCTAAAACTTAAGTTGTTAATGTTTGATAAAAAAAACCACGAGTCTTTGCATATTTGTGGTTCCTGTTCTACGTACCTTTTTAGTATTGAGTCAGTTACTTTTGCACAAGGCTATGTAATAGATAGGCCTTTAGTGAATAAGATAAACAACAATAGAGAATTTAATATAGTGCAGGAGTGTAGAATCAGTTTACTTTGTTACTGTATATAATATTTTAAGTGAGAAAATTATTGATGCCATTAGATATTATTGGCCTTATTTAATTAATATGGAAGGGGTAAGAAATCATTGTAGAACTCCAAATATCTCATTTAAGAGAAGTAGTAATATCAAAGACATGGTGGTACACAATGGTTTTGTTTCACCAAGTGAAGAGTTAAATTTACAAGTTTTGGAATGTGGCAGCTTTCCTTGTGGAAGTTGCTTGGTCTGCCCTCTTTCGGCTTTTCCCGGTTAGGGGTCACCACAGCGGAACTCCTGTCCGCTAATGATTGGCAGTTGATTTTTACGTACCGGCTTGCCAGGCCTGACGCACAACCTTCAATGAAGGTACACCCATTCATGCATGTCTCCATGCAGAAGACGGTCTAGCTGAGAATCGAACCGGACAGGGTCTTACTGTGAGGCAACAACGCTACCAC
This sequence comes from Protopterus annectens, assembly GCF_019279795.1. Lineage (NCBI taxonomy): Eukaryota > Metazoa > Chordata > Ceratodontiformes > Protopteridae > Protopterus > Protopterus annectens. The sequence goes on from NC_056732.1 coordinate 346,725,290, forward strand.
AGCACCACCACCGCGGAATATTACTAAATGTTTTGAAAAAATAAATGGTGTAAAATTTTGCTCCACTTCTGTTTTTTCATGTATGACTAAATCAATGATATATGCTTTATCTTGCCCTTGTAATTTGTTCTATATAGGGGAGAATAAAAGAATATTTAAGCTACAGTTGCAAGAACATATTAGAGATATAAAAAATAATAATGCTATGAGCCCTACAGCTTTACATTTTTTTACTTGTCATAGCAGTGATTTTTTTTTTCTGTTAAAAGCTTGTATTTTGGAACATATCTCAGAAACAGATGAAGTGCTAATTAAGAAGAAATGATTGTACAAAGAAACTATATATTTTAAAATGTAATACACTATCTCCAGAAGGTTTAAACAGTGAATGTAACTGGAGGTTTTTTCTTTAAAATGCATATATGATTATTTTAATTTGATGGTTAATTGATTAGATGATTGTTTAATTAATTGTATTTAATTTAATGTATTATCAAGTAATCTAATAAATCTCCATGGCTACCAGCAGCTAGTCCAAATTCTAACTAAATGTGATAAAAAATCTAAAAGGGAATCCATCCTTGACTGGGTCCTAACTAACATCTCCACATTGTACCCCCATGCAGGCAGTCTCCCAGACACCTTAAGTGACCACAACATAATATACTTTATATGTAGTAGAACAAACATATGCAAAACCACTAACTATATATTCACTAGAAACACAAAAAATTCTCTCCTGAGGTCCTCAATACTTTACTCTGTAACAGTGACTGAACCCCCTTAAAAACTTTCCCACTTGACCAGGCTGTAGCATATTTCAGCAAAACATTTCTACAACACCTAGACACTGTCGCTCCATTGCACAAAATCAAGGTTAGAACCTCTACAAACCCCTGGCTCAGTAAAGAAACCAAACAAATCCTCAAATCCAGAGACATTGCCTGGTTTTACTATAAAAAAAACAAAGAAACACAAAGCATAACTAAGTACCAAGAACTGCTCAACCTTGCAAAAAAATGCATTAGGCTGGACAAAAAAATCCCACTACATGACATTACAAACTAAATACTAACACAACCCCCAAAAATTTTGGAAAAATATAAACCAGTTACTAAAACCCACCCAAAAGGCTACCCCCAAACCAACCACTCCTGACACTAAAGTTCCCATCGAAACACAATTCATCTCCAACTTTGTGAACTAAATTCTAGCCTTAGTATCACAGGACAGTTCCTTCCTCACTACCCCCCCCCACCAACACAAATAACACTAATACAAGCTTTACCCTCAAAACAGTTTCCACCACTTCAATCAAAAGCATGCTCTCCAAACTAAAAACCTCATCAACAGCAGCTGACCTAATCCCCAGCTATTTCTTGAAACTCACAGCAGATGCTATTGCTATCCCAATCTCCACTCTCATAAACAGATCAATTGTTGAAAACTATGTACCCAAACTCTGGAAAATATCCTATGTTATACTCATATATAAAGGTGGGACCTCCACTGAACTAAATAGCTACAGACCCATTTCTTTACTCTCCCCCCTGGCCAGAATCCTAGAAAAATGCATCCATACCCAGATGCTAAAATATCTCCTAGACAGCAACATCCTGTCACCTACTCAGCATGGTTATATACCTGCCCATAGTACCACTACAGCCCTCCTCTGCTTCACAGACACAGTAAACCATCTCAAAAATGAAGGCCTGCAGGTGTCAACTCTTTTTCTAGCACATATGTCCAAAGCATTTGACACAGTCTCGCACCAAATCCTGCTAAACAAACTAAACCAGTATTTCACCTATCAAATTCCACTCTTACCTGGTTCAAAAGCTACTTAACTGACAGGTACTAAGCTGTGAAATGGGAAAATTCTCTCTCTCCTCAGCTGCCCATAACTATAGGAGTCCCACAGGGTTCTATCTTAGGACCACTACTATTCACAATCTTCACAAATGACCTCCATACCTCCACACAGCATGCCTCTATTATTCAGTATGCAGATGACACTACCTTAATCTGTGCTGCACAAAACATTCCCACCCTCCTGCAAACAACTCAACTAGCATTCTCTGATATTGAAAACTACCTAACCAAAGCCCAACTTTTACTCAGTCCAAAGAAAACTCAGCTTATGATTATAACCAGTTCTAACAAAAACACTGATAACAGTCAATTCACTATCTACTCCACAAATGCTACTCCAATCGCCCCAGTGGCACAAGCTAAGCTATTGGGAATAGCCAGAGACTCCCACCTAAAATTTGATAGTCATCTCAACTTAACTATTAAAAAAGTACATGCCAAACTGGGATCACTCTACCATCAAACCATTTCTGACCAACAACACAAGATCAGCCATTGCTTGCTCCCAACTTCTATCCACCCTACTCTATGCATCTTCCATTCTGACTAATCTCAAGAAAACTGAACTAAGCAAAATGGAAGCCTGCTGTAACAGAAATTCCCGCTTTGCTGCAAATTGCTCATGTAGAACTCACCACTGTATTGCTTTGAGACAGCTCCACTGGCCTTAACTGCCCAACCTCCTAACCTACAATCAGCTCTGCCTCTGTCATTCTATCTAGTACCTCCCCAATAAGTGTTCTGCCCTCAAAAACCTAGTACAACATTACTCAGCCAAAAAGCCTCTTAGATCATCAAGCAAACTACTACTAGAAGTCACCAACAACTGCAATAGCTTTGGAGATGCACTATATAGTAGTTCGGTGGCTAAAAAATGGAACTCTGTCCCTACTAGCATTCAAAACACATCATCCAATGCCTCCTTTAAAGACCTCATCAGGCAACATCTCAAGCAAAGTTGGCAGTGCCATGATTGCTCCCCAGGCTAGTGAAAGCAGATAAGGTACAGATACTAAACCTAGAGTACTTGATAATAGTTTTCAGTCTTACTCACAAACACTGGCTAATCTACAATGTATGTACTGTACCTGTGTAGTATGTATGTATTCTACCTATGTTTCCAAATTTCAGCTGTGCACCACAAATCTATTAATTACTTTTATTTTTAAATTAATATTTTTTGTTTGTTCTCTCCACTGTAACTGTTGATGTGCTGCATACCACTGTAAAAACATGTCTTTTGTAATTTGTGTGTATACTGATCATGTCTAAATGTAGCTGTAATTTTTCTATGTGGAGTTTTTCTCGCCAGGCCTCTGCTGAAAAAGGGCCTTTTCGGCTCAGTCAAACCCCCGGTTAACAAATGTAAAATAAAATAAATAAATAAATTTAAGTGAATATGTGTGTGTGTGTGTGTGTGTGTGTGTGTGTGTGTGTGTGTGTATATATATATGGATGTATGGTGTTGAATATTTTGTAACTCCAGAAAGGCTGTGCTGAGGTGCCAGAGTGTTATTCAGTGTGAATAAACTATTTAATATAAGATTTGTGGCATCTTTTTCTCTGGCTTTGTAGTCTGGTGTGTTTTTCACAGTTGCTTGGTGGTTTTTTATATGTAATTGATTGCCTTGCATCCATTAGGGCCCTCATAGGTGGATCTGTTAAGCCTTTGTGGATTTTTGGTATTCCAAGTCAAATAGGTATTCTTGGGTATGGCATCGACATGTAGTTATATGTGTTGATGTCAATTAAGGCTTCAATAAGTAGGTCATTAATGTATGACCTAATACGACTATGTGCTGTATTGACTTCATTCAAACTTACTTTACTATACAAATCACTGTTCAAGACTCAATGCATCTTTTCTGTATAATCATTTAAGTTCATTAACACTATTCCTCTGCCTTTATCAGGCTTCATTATATGAACTGGTAAAGTTTTAAGTTATGAAGGGCTTCCCTTTCTTCTTTAGACAAGTTATCTTTAATTTTCTGTTTCGTTGTACTAAATTTTGCTCTAAAGTCCAGTTTACATAGGCGTTCGAATAACAGTGTTAGGTAGACTGGTGGGTTATATGTTCTGGTTACATACAGTTCTTTCCTTTCTTGATGTTCAGTGTTACCAAATAATAGATGTAAATTCAGTTTACGTAGGTACCATTTAAAATCCAACAATAACCTTGAAAGGTTTGCAGCATGGGCTGGAACAAATGTTAAGCCTTTTGCAAAGATATCAATAAGCAACTTGGCTACTTCAAAATCTGTGTAGTTAAAGATTTTAAAGTCCCCTGAAGCATTGGTAACAACTGAACAAACATTTCCACTTACCCCTTCTTTGGTCTTCCGAGTATTTTATGTTTTCTGGAAGTGCTGCTGCTGCTTCCTGTTGGATTTGTGGCCTCGGGGGTTGTGAATGTTTTCTTGATAGTTATTTTCCTGCCTTCCTTGAGCACTAGTGCCTGCACCTTCTTGTTGCTGGTCAATTTGTGGATTTATACTATTATTCTCCATATTTAACGTACACACGCTGTTATGTTGTTGGTTTCCACTGTAGTTCATCGCTGCATGACTTTCTGAATGCATTTCCTGGTTGAGTCTGTGTCTTTGGGGGGTTTGGTTGACCTCCTCCAATAGGGTTCCAAATTTATGTTGGGGGCGGGTCTGGGTATGCTGTTCCCCTTGCATACTCTTCTCTATCTCGTTAAAGGTTTTTAATTTTAGTGCCCTTGTTTTTTGTATCTGCTGATTAATACTTGTGAAAATCTGAGTATAGTCATATTGGTACCCATTAAAGTCTGTGTCTACTTTAATCAAGTTGTCTAACTCTGTAACTTCCTCTGATATCTGGTTAATGAAGAGTTGGTAGTGTTTTGTCATTACCCCAAGTAGTTCTAAACCATGTTTGTTGAATAACTGAAAGAGTTCATGATGAAACTCTGAACCAGGCTGTAAATCCATTGGATATTGCCACGATCGTAGCCCCTTTGGGACTATATTCTCCTTCATGCACTCATTAAAGTAGTATATTTCCAACTGCAATTTACATATTATAAGCAGTTTAAAATCAAGCATTTTCAAGTTATCAACAATGTTCTTACCTCCTCCAGCCGGTTGTCCCTGAATAGTGTTAAAATGTTCTGTTGTTAGTCCTGGTTGCTTGCTTAACCAGGCATTCAAGTCAGGGACTGAAATAAGCCCCGAGGAGTTATTTGATAATAGAACACTGCTCTCCAGCCCCAGAAGTCTACTTCTATGCACCGGACTGCTGTGGTTGGGGGCATACTGTTGCTAGCACCAGGTGCTTTAGTTAGAGATGTAGTACCTAAAGTTGTTGCTGTAGTTGTAGTAGATCTGTCAAGCACATTCCTAGGTCTCTGCACATTGTCCTGGGTTAAAGACTCAACCCGTGCTGTTAGGTCCTCCAATTTTTGATTCATCAAACTAATTAAAACGGTTAGGTTACCCGCTTCATCTTGCGATTGGTCCAGTAGTGAACTTTGTGAAGCGGATGAACTCTCAGCTGCCATACTTCCAAAACTATATAAACAAACACAAATTACTGTAAAAACAAGAAAAGAGAGTCATACATTCACAAGTAACTAGAAAACAAGCCTTTTATTCCACAAAACTTCAGTATGAAGCGCTTTTCTTTAAGCTGGATAGCAAAACTTCTTCAGATAAAAAACCTTGCTTAATTAATGTTTAAATATCCATCATGTGACTACTTTGGTCATTAAAACACATTCAAACACTAAAAAAGTCAGAAAATTAAAAAGGGAATGTCAAGCACTTTTTAAGTTTCTGACTTTGTATGTTTTTTTAGTTTTGGTTCTAGTTTCTGACTTCATAAGTCTTTTATTTTTAAAACAATGTACTGTATATTTGAATTTAATGACTTGTTAATGAATAATGAATGTGCTACGGCTCTAACCAGAACACCTGGTGCTAGCAAAAGTATGCCCCCAAACCACAGCAGTCCAGTGCATGGAAGTAGACCTCGGGGGCTAGAGAGCAGTGTTCTATTATCAAATAACTCCTCGGGGCTTATTGGTGTCCCTGACTTGAATACCTGGTTAAGCGAGCAACCAGGACTAACAACAGAACATTTTAACACTATTCAGGGACAACCGGCTGGAGGAGGTAAGAACATTGTTGATAACTTGAAAATGCTCGATTTTAAACTGCTTAAAATATGTAAATTGCAGTTGGAAATATACTACTTTAATGAGTGCATGAAGGAGAATATAGTCCCAAAGGGGCTACAATTGTGGCAGTATCCAATGGGTTTACAGCCTGGTTCAGAGTTTCATCATGAACTCATTGAGTTATTTAATAGACATGGTTTAGAACTACTTGGAGTAACGACAAAACACTACCAACTCTTCATTAACCAGATATCAGAGGAAGTTACAGAGTTAGACAACTTCATTAAAGTAGACACAGACTTTAATTAAGGTTGCCATCAGTCCTGTTGTCAGAGGGACACTCACGGGTTAAGCCACCTTATCCCGTTGCCTGCTGTATCAAGTAGTAGGACCTGAAAAGTCCCGCTTTTGCGATCACACTGAATTGCCGTGGAAAAGTTGCAATTACTTCCGGCTTTTACATGGCAATTCAGTTACATCACCAACCCAGACCTGCAGGCAAAGCTGCTGCCTGTTAGGTCCAAGTGCTTTAATTCCTGCAGCAATTGGTTGCAATTCACAAAAGGAGTGGGGATTGGGGCAGGAAGAGCCCTGCAAAGATCACAGCTGTAGGAGTGCTTTGGTTTAAGCGCTTCTACAGCCACTAAAAAAACTACAGAGATTTTTTTTTTTTTTATGACAAGCGATCCAGCCAGCCAGCCATCCTCTTCCATCCAGCCAGCCAGCCAGCCATCCTTCTCCTCTAGCCAGCCAGCCAGCCAGCCATCCTCCTCCAGCCAGCCATCCTCCTTCTCCATCCAGCCAGACAGCCAGCCATCCTCCTATATTCATCCAGCCAGCCAGCCATCCTCCAGCCAGTTAGCCAGCCATCCTCCTCCTCCATCCATCCTCCAGTCAGCCAGCCATCCTCCTCCTCCATCCATCCAGTCAGCCAGCCACCCTTCTCCAGCCACCCAGACATCCTCCATCCAGCCAGCCATCCTCCTCCTCCATGCAGCCAGCCAGCCATCCTCCTCCTCCATCCATCCAGCCAGCCAGCCATTCTCCTCCAGCCATCCTCCTCCTCCATCTAGCCAGCCAGCCATCCTCCATCCATCCATCCATCCAGCCAGCCATCCATGCAGCCAGCCATCCATCCAGCCATGCATCCATTCATTCAGCCATCCATCCATCAAGCCATCCATCTAGTCATTCATCCATGCAGCTGCTACTCCCACCAACCAGCTAGCCACTCCAGAAGCCATCCGTCATACCCATAATACCCATAACAGCATCTCCTTCACCACTCTGGTGGTGATGTTACAGTAGAGGGTGTGGCCAGTGTCATATTGGCCACAAACCCATGTCCCACTTTGGCCCACTTAAAAGGTGGCAACCCTAACTTTAATAGGTATCAATATGACTATACTCGGATTTTCACAAGTATTAATCAGCAGATACAAAAAACAAGGGCACTAAAATTAAAAACCTTAAACGAGATAGAGAAGAGTATGCAAGGGGAACAGCATACCCAGATCCGCCCCCATCATAAATTTGGAACCCTATTGGAGGAGGTCAACCAAACCCCCAAAGACACAGACTCAACCAGGAAATGTATTCAGAAAGTCATGCAGTGATGAACTACAGTGGAAACCAACAACATAACAGCGTGTGTACGTTAAATATGGAGAATAATAGTATAAATCCACAAATTAACCAGCAACAAGAAGGTGCAGGCACTAGTGCTCAAGGAAGGCAGGAAAATAACTATCAAGAAAACATTCACAACACCCGAGGCCACAAATCCAAGAGGAAGCAGCAGCACTTCCAGAAAACATAAAATACTCAGAAGGCCAAAGAAGGGGTAAGTGGAAATGTTTGTTCAGTTGTCACCAATGCTTCAGGGGACTTTAAAATCTTTAACTGTACAGATTTTGAAGTAGACAAGTTACTTATTGATGTCTTTGCAAAAGGCTTAACATTTGTTCCAGCCCATGCCGTAAACCTTTCAAGGTATTGTTGGATTTTAAATGGTACCTACGTAAACTGAATTTACATCTATTATTTGGTAATGCTGAACATCAAGAAAGGAAAGAACTGTATGTAACCAGCACATGTAACCCACCAGTCCACCCAACACTAATGTTATTCGAAAGCTTATGTGTAGGGTTACCACCTGTCCCACTTTGCGAGGGACAGTCCCTCTGTGGGCAATTGTGTCCTGACAAAAAATTGTAAAAATGGGAAATGTCCTGAGATTTTAGGACAAAATGATTTCCTATATTTTATGTAATAGTTGCATAAAACAGTTATTCTGTATCTAAAATACCTAAATGTTATAAGAAACAGAATAAGCAACTAAAATGCTACAAGAATAAGCTTTTATTTAGGCAAAAAAGTTAAGTTCTAACCTTTGTACTAACCGTGGGTATGTGTCAGCCTGTAAAATCTGATGTTTGTACCAAAAATGTCCCACTTTGGCCTTTGAAAAGGTGGCAACCCTACTTATGTGAACTGGACTTTAGAGCAAAATTTAGTACAACAATGAAGCAGACAAGTAAAGATAACTTGTCTAAATAAGAAAAGGAAGCCCTTCATAACTTAAAAACTTTACCAGTCCATATAATGAAGCCTGATAAAGGTGGAGGAATAGTGTTAATGAACTTAACTGATTATACAGAAAAGATGCATAGAGTCTTGAACAGTGATGTGTATAGTAAAGAGAGTTTGAATGAAGTCACTACAGCACATAGTCGTATTAGGTCATACATTAATGACCTATTTATTGAAGCCTTAATTGACACCAACACACATAACTACATGTCAATGCCATACCCAAGAATACCTATTTGACTTGGAATACCAAAAATCCACAAAGGCTTAATAGATCCACCTATGAGGGCCCTAGTGGATGCAAGGCAATCAATTACATTCCCTTGTGAAAAAGTAATTGACTCAATACTAAAAAGATACATAGAACAGGAACCACAAATATGCAAAGACTCGTGGTCTTTTCTATCAAACATTAACAACTTAAGTTTTAGGGGTGACTGTAATTCCCTCACAATTGACATGTGCGACCTATACACATCAATCCCCCATGACACAGGAATAGAGTGGGTAATGAGATCTAGAAAAGCACCAGAATCAGAAATAAGACTGATAGAAGAACTGCTGGAAATAGTCTTATTAACTTCATCACATTTGACAATGAATACTACCTACAAAAATCAGGGGTAGCAATGGGCTCACCATGTGGGGTGAGTTTCGCCAACATGGTGATGGCCCATTTGGAACATAAGTACATTTTGGACAATGCTAGTGTCAACTCACTGTTGACGTTTTACACACACTTTCTGGATGACATTTGTGTGTTGATCAAAGGGGATAGAAACACAGCCATAAACTTAGTTAACTATTTTAATAGTATAACACCATTCCTTAAATTTACCAGCACATTCCAGGAGGCTACTATATCCTACCTGGACATTGAGTTAACAAAAGACCTACATAAGCCGAGATATATGGCCCGGATATACAGGAAGAGCACATATTCAAACTCTTTCCTGCATTATACCAGTTCACACCTTCTTCTTTCGGCTTTTTCCTGGTTAGGGGTCACCACAGTGGATCACCTGTCCGCTCATGATTGGCAGTGGAGTTTTACAGTGTCGAGTTGCCAGCCTGGCACCCAACATTCCACAGAAGGCACACACATGCACGCACTCACACCTAGGGCCAATTTAGAGTGTCCAATCCACCTACAGCATGTCTTTGGGATGTGGGAGGAAACCGGAGCACCTGGAGGAAACCCACACAGCCACAGGGAGGACATGCAGACTCCACACAGAAGGCACCCCAGATGAGGATTGAACCAGAGAACCTCTTGCTGTGAGGCGACAATGCTAACCGCTGCACCACTGCAGCCGCCCTATTACACCAGTTCACACCCTCAACACCAAAAGAAATCAGTTGTGAAAGGACAACTAGTCTGGACAGCAAGGATGGTGACCTAGGATTCTCATTTTGAAGAGGAGTGTGGGACCCTTAGGTCTATGTTCACACATAGGGGGTATCCAACACAACTGCTATCTCAACTGATCCTAGAAGTCTGTAATAAAAAGAAACAGGGCATTTACAAACCAATTTTAGATGGCACTGGATCTAGTGAGGTAGGTATAGATAGTATTTTTCAGAGTACCTGAGGAATACTCACCCAGTAAGTAACATAAGTCTAACTAGACAAGTCACATCATATACCCTGTGTTTTATAACAACATTTTGTCATGACTTAGGTGAATTAATACGCATTATTAAGAAAAACTGGGTGTTATTAACAGCATAACATGATATGGAAAGTAAACTAGGTGATCACCCTGTGGTGACTTTTAAGAAAGGTAGCAATCTTAAAAGCATTCATGAATCAATTAGACCAATTCCTACTAGAAACCCAGGGATATGAGGTGTGAAGCATGTAACCAATGTAAATACATTGAAACAGGATGCAGATTTAATGTGAGAGACAAGACCTATTGGTTACGCCAAAGGTTTAACTGTAACTCTAAATCTATAGTCTATTTAGCATAATGCCAATTGCGTCCAGCATTTTATGTCGGCAAAACTGACCGTAAAATTAAAGAGAGGGTTTGCAAACATATTTACAACATAGGAAAGAAAAAATTTGACAACGCACTAGCCAAACATTGCAGTGACTTTCCAGATCATAAATTCAAGTTTAAAGTCATAGAAAAAGTCTAGATATAAAAGGTGGACCAGTGCCCTTACTACTTGAAAGAGCAGAACTATTATGGCAACTTAAACTAAATGCCTGTCAGTACCCAGGCTTTAATGAGTTCTGCTCTGTCACAAGCATTTTAAAACTGAAAGCCCTAATGAGATAAAAACACATATACATATACATACAAACAAAAAATTTTTTAAACATATTTTTTTCTACACACACATACACACACACACATATATATATATATATATATATATATATATATATATATATATATATATATATATATATATATATATATATATTAGTATGAATTTAAATATCAAATAAGTCTAAAAACAGATGAATGAGAAAAAGATCTTTTGTTGGGAATGTCAAGCACTTTTTAAGTTTCTGACGTTTTTCAGTTTTTTTTTCAGTTTTGGTTCTAGTTTCTGACTTCATAAGTCTATTTTTTAAAACAATGTATTGTATGTTTAAATTCAATGACTCGTTAATGAATAATGGACGTGTTTTAATGAACAAAGTAGTCACATGATGTATATTAAAACATTCGTTAAGCAAGGTTTTTATCTGAAGAAGTTTTGCTATCTAGCTTAACGAAAAGCGCTTCATACTGACGTTTTGTGGAATAAAAGGCTTGTTTTATAGTTACTTGTGAACGTATGATTCTCTTTTCTTGTTTTTACAGTCATTTGTGTTTGTTTATATAGTTTTGGAAATATGTAAATATGTGATAAAGAAGAGTTCTTTTTGTATATAAATAAAAGACCCCTACTCATCTTACTGTACATGTGACTGACAGTACTTGAGTATATGTTCCCTACAGTTCCCTACAAAACGGTGTCTACAGGACTGCAATCAGTTTCTCTCAACATTTAAACAGATTGAACTCTACAGTTCCCTACAAAACGGTATCTACAGGACTGCAATCAGTTTCTCTCAACATTTAAACAGAGTAGGTTGCACACACAAAAAGCATTGTTAAGCTTTCACTTACAGTGCTTTGTAATTAAGTAGGTCACCATATTGGTCAGCCATAGGGATCTTTGTTTCTACTTGAGTGGTTGCCTCCTTCCCCTGTAACTGAAGTAAATTGACTCTTACATTAAGAGCTGTAATACTTACCATATAGCTTTAGGACACCTTAGGAAACCTTGTAAACTGCAATAGCCCCGCTAATTTTGCCCTCGCTATGCTTGGGATCTCTTCGCTCCCCTCCGTGCCCCCAATTTCCTCCCACCCCCAGTACCTCTAAATTTATAGTACTATAGCCACTCATCCACTTTCTAGATCCTATCTGCTTTCATCTGGGATAATTCCACCCACCCTCATTCTACTACCTACATTTTAATAGCACCTATTAGCTTTCATCTGGCATTCTCCCATCCCCCTTCCAGTACCTTTACCTCACCACTCTATCTTCTGGTGTTGCATCACCAGGTAAAACAGTTCCTTAACTCACTAGCTGAATCACAGATAATGATATACTCCTCTTTACTTCCCCTCTTGTTCACACCATACCTCCTTACCTTGTATGAAAACCAGTTTCTCACAGGATTTCAGGTCCCAAATGGCCATACTATCACCCCAGCTGTAAATCCTTCCACCTTCATTCATACTTACAGTACCAGATCCTATCCAACATCTTGTTTAGCCTATCAACATCTCAACCCCAGGCACATTAGCTCTATATCCAAACACTACCCCAAACTAATAAATAAATTCCTGAAGTTCATCACCAAGTATAGACTCAACCTAATACTTGGTGGTGATATTCACCCCAACCCTGGCCCACTCACTTCAGATACACATACCCCCTCTACTTGCAATCTAAGCTACAAACCTACAATTAATAGGCCAACTAACTCTCTCCTACTCTGTCATCTCAATATTAGAAGCATTAATAACAAGGTACATGAATTGCATGCACTTCTGGATGTCCACTGCCCTGAGATTCTCTGTTTATCTGAAACCTGGTTAAAACCTAACACTAAAGACAATGAAGTGTTACCACCTGGGTACAACATACACAGGCTGGATCATGCTTCAAGGAAGGGGGGTGGGGTAGCTGTACTCTATAAATCTGAGTTGAATGTCACCATAGATGTAATGCAACCTCCTCAGATTAATAACTCAGAGATTCTTGCCACCAAATTGCAACTTAATAAAAATAAATGCATTAATATCATCTGTATGTACATTTCCCCAGGTAACAATATATCTACATTTGAAGATATCCTGCACTGGTTATCATGTCACTACCCCCAAGAAACCCTACTACTTGGAGACTTTAACATAGACTGGGGCACCTGTTCCTCAGAATCCCCAACCACCCATATTAACCTGCATGCATTTAAACAAATCATATCCACCCCTACCAGGATAGGTAAACCCAACCAAAAAGAAAGTATACTTGACTGGGTACTCATAAACAGTCACCCCCAACTGTACACCTCTGGTACCCTCCTTAATGGCCTAAGTGATCACCTTCTCACATATGTAATTAAGCACAAAACCATTAATTCCCAACAACCCTTACTCAGAAAGGTTAGAAACAATAAAAATTTTGACCCTGGCAAATTCCAACAAGAACTAAACTCATGTAATTGGTCTATTCTAAAACACCTCCCCTTAGAGGAAGCAGTAGCATACTTTAACAACAAATTCCTTGAGATCCTTGATTTGCATGCACCTGTTCATTCAAAGAGAACCAAGGCAAAAACTGCACCATGGCTTTCTATAGAGTCTAAACTCAAAATTACCCTTAGAAACAAAGCATGGGCTTTATGGCGTTCTTCTAAAGACCCTCAAGATCACATTTAATACAGGCAATCCAGGAACGAAACCAAAAAATCAATTTTACAAGACAAAAAACAATACTACTGTAATTTACAGACAGTAAATCAAAATAACCCTCAGAAGTTTTGGGCAGGTTTAAATAATCTACTACATCCTGGACAAACTTCAACCCCAATCCCTGCTACTACTATTGATAAAACCCCTGAAGATGTTTCTGATAGTTTTAACCAATTCTTTACTGAGACAGTTCAAGCCCTAGCTAGCCAACTATCTCCTAGCTCCCCTGGTCCTGAAAGTAGCACCCCTAGAAACCTACTTGCGTTCAGCTTCCAACCAGTCGCCACTTCACTTATCCGTACCTTGATCAAAAAATTAAAACCCACTACACTTTCTGCTGATCAACTCCCTGCCAAGTACCTACAAAAAACAGCTGATGCTATTGCTTACCCCGTCTCAATACTAATCAATCAAACCATAGTAGAAGCTAAAATACCCACCATCTGGAAAATATCCTATGTAATCCCACATCACAAAGGAGGCAACTCTACTGAATTCTCCAATTTTAGGCCAATAGCTATACTCTCTCCACTTGCAAAGATTATGGAAAAATGTATTCATAGACAACTCATGCACCACCTAATCCAAAATCGCCTTATGGCAGACACTCAGCATGGCTTCTGTCCTCATCACAGCACTACTTCAGCCCTCCTAGCCTTTACTAACACCATAAACCATAATCGCAACAATAATTATATATCCTCAGCCCTCTTTTTGGATTTTTCCAAGGCATTCGATATGGTTGATCACCAACTTTTAATCCACACCCTGTAAACATTCTGTCTAGATACTGGAGCCCTCCAGTGGTTTCAATCCTACCTGAAATGTCGACAGCAGGCTGTCCTCTGGCAGAACAAACTCTCTAACCTTCTACCTAACACCCTTGGACTACCACAAGGCTCTATACTAGGGCCCTTGCTGTTCTCCATCTTCATTAACGACCTTTATACTGTCATCCCAAAAGTCAGCTGTATCCAATATGCTGATGACTCTACTCTGATTTGCTCAGCCACATCTCCAGTAGAGTTATGGTCAGCTACCCAGACCACCTTTAATACAATAGAAAACTGGCTTTCTGAACATTGTCTGATCCTAAATCCCAAAAAACTGAAATGCTGTTATTTTCACCAACACGTAGGTCTACCGCTTTCACCTTTACCATAAAATCAAATGATGGCACAATAATCTCCCCTGACCCATCTTCAAAACTATTAGGTGTCATCATAGACAATAATCTAAAATTTGACCTACATGTTAACCAAACTATAAAAACCATCAATAAAAAAACTAGGGTCACTTTACAGAATAAAAGCCTTCCTAACCCCTCCAGCTAAAATTGCCATAGCTCACTCTCACCTTCTTTCAACCCTTCTGTATGCATCCCCTCTACTCTCGAATTTAAACAAGACTGTCCTTAACAAACTCTCAATTTGCTACAACCACATTGCCAGGTTTGCCACTGGGCTGCCTTTTAGGACACATCATTGCATCAATCTAAATCAGCTTCGGTGGCTTGAACTACCCAGCCTAAGTCAGTATAACCAACTGATTATGGCCTATAAAATCCTCTATAATCCAGACAATACTCCTGCACTTAAAAATATTATCACCCCCTATAACAATCCTAGACCACTTTGATCCTCTAACAAACTACTAATTCAGACTAGCAAAATTAATAACACAGCTGGTGATTCTCTCTTTGCAAACTCTGTAAGTAGATCCTGGAACTCTCTTCCAGCTGATATTACCTTACTTTCCACCTTAGGTCAATTTAAAACTAGACTCAAACAACATTTGTCACTTAACTGGCTATGTCAATGTATCAAGCCTGGCCAACTCTCTCTAGAATGTGTAAAAATCTGTTAACCAGTTTACTGTGTAATTTAATTTAATCCTGACTTGTGCTCAGGATTAACTGTAACCTGTGGAACTTGTTTAACTTGCTTACTTATGTAATCTCTGTAAATAGTCTGTTTGTAATATGTAATGCTGGTATTATGTAATGCTGTATCTGCTTACCCTTGGAGCTTTTCTCCCCGGGCCTCCGCTGAAAATGGACATGCATCCAGTCGGACTATCCCGGTCAACAAATGTAAAATAAAAATAAATAAATAAAATAAAAATTGTGCATGTCATGTTCCTAGTGCAATGGTGGCTGGGAGGGAAGTGCACGAGATGGAAGTGTTACTAGAAGGAGTGAAGGCAAATGCCAGCTCTAATATGGAAGTTAAAAGTGTGAAGGATTCAGAGATTTTATTTCAGGAACAACTATTTGAGTTAAGGGAGACCATTTATCAAGGGGAATGTATTGTTACAACCCTCCAGTTTGGAGGGTTGCATGATGATTTATTGAATGAAATGGTAGGACAAAGTAAACTGAAGAATAATGCTTCATGGGGGATACAATGGGCAGGATTCAAGGTGAAGAAACCGAAAATAATCTGAAGGAAGCATTGCCAATGAGGAGAACATATGCAGAGAGTGTGGCTATTCACAATGGAGAACAAAAAGAGAAGAAAAAGGAAGAAAATGTTAAAAGAATGTCCATCATAAGGGTTCAGAGTAAGAGGAGTACTGAAATGAATAGATATGAGGTATGGGACACATTTACGCTTCCTTTGGGTATCAAGCCTTTATTATAATAAATAAGCCATTTTGTGGCATTAATTTTGAGACTGCACAAGGTATGGAAACATTTTTATGGAATGAATATGCAGTTAAAGCATTCTTTTGAGAAACAAAAAGAAAATACATCTACAATTCTGTACAGAAATTGAAACAAAGACTTCAAAACATTTAAACATATTTGAAAAGATGTGCCAGACGCATCTAAACTTTTTGATAACAGGTTTATGGACTAGGATATGGGATTGTAATGTTTTTAAAAATAAAAAAATGAGGGAATTATACATACTCCAAGTGTTATAACAGTTGAAAAGAATAAGGGTGTGGTAAAATATTGGGGACAACCAAGGACATTTTTTTTGTAAAGAAAGACATTTGGTAAATAATTGTGATAAGATGTTATATATCTGAATAAACTGGACATGATGTAAAAGAAATGTGAATTTGAGCACTATAAGTGTAAAAATGGACGTATATGGATGAATTATAAAGAGAAAGGTAATGAAATAGACAGTGAAACTAAGACTCAGGATAATGAACAGGTTGGAGAAGAAACAAAAGAAATAGTGGAAGACAATCTAGAAAAATAAAAAAGCAATAAAAAAGGAAGAAGAGAAAATATAAATAGATTCTGAAGTCAGTGATGATGAAGATATAAGTTGGAAAGTAGTGAAAGGAAAAAAGAATTATATAGGTAAAGGGTTAAAGATAGATAAAAGAAATTCAAATGTATAACTTCAAAGGAGAAAAAGAAAGAAAATGCAAGAAATAGCATAAGAAGAGAATGTTTTCCTTTTAATTAAGGAACAGGGTAACCAATAATTTAAGGATTCTCTCAGTAAATGTTAACAGTATTAAAATACCTATAGAAGAATAATGATTTTAGAGTGGTATAAAAATGTGGTGTTGACATAATTGTTTTAGAGGTTATACGATTTATAACAACTGAAGAAAGAATACAGACAGAAATATATGAAATGGAGAAATAATATGGAATTTTGGTAAAGATGTTCAGGGACAGAGATTTTATGTAAAGAGGTAGTAAAAATTCTAGATATAACAGTAGCTAAAATGGGGAAACTTAATATTACAGATTTAAAGTGGCAAGAAAAAGTTTACAGGCTTATAACCATATATGCATATTACCTGTAAAGAAAGGGAAAACATATTTCATCAATTATTAGATTATGTAGTAATAAACAGGAACATTATAATAACAGGAAATTTTAACTGTGATTTAAAGGAAAAAGAAAGAAGAATGAAAAAGATATAAAAATAAGAGAAATTATGAAATGTGGTAAATTATTATGTAAGAGAAACTTTTGGACATATAGAAGAGGTACACTAAAATCTGAAATTGATTATGTTATAATACCTGAAACCATAAGTATAATGGAAGGTGAATCAGTTCCAATGAGTTTTTTTAGATCTATATAGATAGAAATAAAGGAAAATAAAGAATATATTAAATTAGGTAAGGGTAAATGATTTGACATACTTTATGATACTGGAAACAACTGAAGTGAGACTGGAATGTCCTTATCTGTTAATTACCCAAACTTGTGCTGAACATATGCCAGTCTCGCCTTTATGGGCCAAGTCTTCTTGTATCTTGCACAATGTTTGCAAAATGTAGTTCAGTTAAGAATGCTTTATCATGTACAGTGAAGATAGAAGTCAACAATATCCAAATAACATAATATTCTGGAATGCTGAGCAGTGCTGATAAATATATCCAAAGGTTCTGCATGTATATTCTGATTCTCCTGAATAATATAAACTGAAACATTCTTTTCCTCCTGAATAGTATTATTAACGCTGGATATTTGACCTGACTTTGGTACTCAAGCTCAAGTATCTGTACTGCAAAGACCTTTTGCATATCAGTCCAAAAGTAAACTTAACTGATTCAACTGCTCATGTCTGAAGTATGTCCTAATAATACCAAAATCCTGTAATGTTTTACATGCTTCTTTACCCTTGGTTTTCAAGCCTTGTCTTGCATGTACCTCACAGTGCCTGTCTATTCGTCATCTAATATTCCAGTGCAAGTACACATATCTTTCCCTTGAGAAAGGGACATTCTGTAGCTTTCCCTGAGATCTATTATTTCTGCACATCTCATGCTTAGCCAGCAAAATTATAATTTCCTTTCTACTGAATTGTCTTTCCCTGAAACCAAATGCATACATGAAAACACAAGTCTGACTCTATATTTTAATGCCCATTGTTCTACTTTAATGTACTATAGTAAACTCACTAAGAATAAAGTGAAAACCCTCAGTCTAACAAAGGGTATAAAAAGAGTAAATTAAAAAGCATGGACTGGAGAGGGAAAATAATTAATTAACACTGTTATGGAGAGATCATATCACTATGAGGGATTTATATAATAACTGGTCAGAATCATCGATTATTTTAAAGAAAAAGTATAAAAGATGCTTTTAGAATGGCAGAATGAGACAAGAAAGAAAGGAAAACAAAGATAGATTAAAATATATGAAGATGCATTTGAAAATTTAGAAATAAATAAGAAAGAATGTTATGACAAAGAGAAGGATTATATAAAATAAATTATGAGAAAGGTAAAGAATCTTTATATAAACAAAGGTATTTATTACATGGTAAAAAAGAAGAGGTGTCAGTTTATTTAAGTAAAATAGTACAGGAGAAGAGCCTTGTGAAATGAAAGGTAAACAAAGAGAAATAAAAATAAGTCAGTTTCAAAATATGGAAATTGTAATAAAGCATGAAGAGGAAATGTTTAAAACAACAAAGAGAAAATATAATAAAACATGGAGAATAAAGAACATTTTAGAACAAATGAACAAGGTAAATGAAAACAATTTACTTTAGAGGAATTAGATGGAGTGTTCAAATACTTAAATATAGACTCAGCAGCAGGCCCTGACTGAATTGGCTTTGAAATGCATAAAAATCTAGAGATATGACCAAGAATATATTTATTGTTGGTCTTAAACAAATGGTTAAATGATTGATTTAAGAATAAGAAATTGTGTAGTGGGATATTAATGTTTATATGAGAAAGGAAAAAAGAAACCATAAATAACTGAAGGTCAATAATGTTGAATAATACAGCTTATAAGATCTTTATGAAAATAATACCAAGAAGACTTGAAAACATGGTGGAAATTATTATGGAAGAAAGTTTATATGCTATAAAAGGAAAAGGATGCCAATAAATATTAATTATTATAGAATTGGTAGATGATATCTTAAAAAAAGCAGGAGTTAAAACTTCTGATATGAGATGTTAATAAAGCATTTGAATCATTTGAACATGAAATGTTATGGGAAGTAATGAAAGGATATAATTTTGGTAATAAAATCATGAATATCTGCATGTCAGCCTATAGATTTAATAAATTAAAGGTTTCAGTGAATGGATGGATAAGTAAGGAAATAGAAATGGGTAAAGGAATAAGACATATAAGTAGTATTTTAGTTGCTTTAGTTATGAAAATCATTTGGTAAATAAATACCCCACTACATAATTTCTTATGCTTAAATCTATCATTTAACCATTTCTTTAAGACCAATAATAAATATATTTTAAACTGAAGAAAATGAAATATACTATGTATAAAGATTTTGGGGTACCGGTATTGATGACATATGCAGATGATATAACTGTAATAGCTAAAATAGTTTACGGATGAAGAAAGTCATAATTTATGTTGTTGACTGATTGAGAGTTATAGGCTTGATGTTAAACTAAGACAAAGGCAAAGGAGTGGGAAAAAACAGAATAATATCAGATATTCACTCTACAGCAAAATATTTCAATGCATTGGTTATAAACTTTGGTAAAAATGCATGTAACACAATGAGAAATATTATTAAAAAAATTTAAAGAAATTTGTTTACTATGGAAAACATATAGACTGGTATATTGGAAAAAGTGAATTTGATAAACTCAGAATTGATGGGTATAATTGCTCATTTATCAAGTGTGTTTATGATTTCAATAAAGTATGGCTACATTGTTAGAGGAAATGTTCTCATTTATTTGGGGTTCTAGATTAAATCCAGTGAAAAGGGAAGGATTATACATGGACTGAAAGGAAAGACGTTTAGGATTGTTAAACCCAGTAGTTTATGCAGCACTCTTGAATTTGTATAAAGTATTGAAATTGATAAATGATAAAATGAAAAATTAGTTTCTAAAGTGTTCAAATATAAGCAGGAAGAATACTGTAAAATAATAAGAAATAATAAAAGAATAAATATAAACTGTCAAGGAGAGTTTAATATTTACCTACAAAAAAGTAAAATTATGGAATATAAAGACTGATAAAATAGAGGATAATCAAAAAATCAAAATAATTTGTATAACATGACAATATTGGTGTATTAATCCATGGGGAAATCTATCACATGAAAAGATTAAAGCAATCAGACCATACCTATAAACTGTCCAGATTTCTGCAGAATGTCCAAATTTTTGCCTCATATTTTGGGTCTGCTCCTCTTAAAATTTGTATTTTTTCTGACAAACCACACGATTGAAGTCCCTAAATAATGGCACACGTTTCAGACTTTGTATTCTTCAGAAAATGCAAGCTAACACAAAACCTCTTATTCTAACAACATTCTAAGTTTATAACAGCAATATTTAAAATCT
This sequence comes from Protopterus annectens, assembly GCF_019279795.1. Taxonomy (NCBI): domain Eukaryota; kingdom Metazoa; phylum Chordata; order Ceratodontiformes; family Protopteridae; genus Protopterus; species Protopterus annectens. The sequence goes on from NC_056732.1 coordinate 346,746,158, forward strand.
GTCCCTATTTTTGAGTCTTTGTCCCCCCACCATTATTTAAGGCTCTGTCAAGAAGATGAGAGGTATGAATAAGAGAAGGAAAAGAATGATTTAGTAAGAAAGTAGAATCTCAAGATTTTTTATGCAGATTAGGAATATAAAATTACCACGTAATATGCCATATAAAAGAAGAAGTGAAAATAATTGTTTACATTATGGTGAAGAACAAACTACTGAACATGCTTTTTGGGGATGGAAGAGAGTAAAGAAATTGTGGGATAAATTATGTTAAGACTTTTTTTTTAATGTTTCAGACATGAAACCATATAAATATGTCAATGAATGAATATAGATATTGTAAGAATAAAAGAAATGAACATAAAATAAAAATAGGCAAAAACTGTTTTATGCATCTGGAGCATTTCTCCCCGGGCCTCCACTGAAAACAGGCTCTGTGGAACGTAGTCGGACTTTCCCGGTCAACAAATGATAAATAAAAATAAAAATAAATGTCATATGAGTAATATAGAAGGACATAATGAATTAAACTATGTTTAATGGAAAATGGACATTGCCAACAATACTGAAAACAATTAGATGGTGGTTCTGGACAAAGGAGTGGGGTTCTGATTTAAATAATGATGTATAAGTATGACTAAGAATAATTTTTATGTACAAATAGGAATGTGTGTATCAAACTTTAATTTCGTAGAATATGTACAGATAAATATGCAAATATTGTAAATCAGTTATTATTTATGCCAATATTGTTGTTTGTAAATAAGTTGTAAATAAAGGACCTCTACTCTTCTCAGTAGGTGGCATGTGATCTTTTACATCAACCTGAGCTACTAGCACCTCAGCCAGATGGGACCTCAGTTTAACATCTCAGCTGAAGGATGACTCACTCAGGAGTGCAGCATCCCCCATGTTTCTGGTGTGGAAATTTACCCCTTCTGCCAAAGAAAAAGCAGCCTCTGTAATGTCTGAATGTCTATTTTAGTGCACAGTATTACCATATGACCTAAGTGGAGCTCCAGCAGCGTACATTTCAGAGGCTGGAGAATAAAATACTGACACCACACTCATGATATGCTGTTGCTGCATACCTGGATGACATGGTCATCCATTTAGATGACTGGGAATATAACATACCAGATATGCTGCTGCTGCATACCTGGATGACATGGTCATCCATTTAGAGGACTGGGAATATAACATACCAGATATGTTGCTGCTGCATACCTGGATGGCATGGTCATCCATTTAGAGGACTGGGAATATAACATACCAGATATGTTGCTGCTGCATACCTGGATGACATGGTCATCCATTTAGAGCACTGGGAATATAACATACCAGATATGTTGCTGCTGCATACCTGGATGGCATGGTCATCCATTTAGAGGACTGGGAATCTCATATACCAGATATGTTGCTGCTGCATACCTGGATGACATGGTCATCCATTTAGAGGACTGGGAATATAACATACCAGATATGTTGCTGCTGCATACCTGGATGACATGGTCATCCATTTAGAGGACTGGGAATATAACATGCCAGATATGTTGCTGCTGCATACCTGGATGACATCATCATCCATTTAGAGGACTGGGAATATATCATACCAGATATGTTGCTGCTGCATACCTGGATGACATGGTCATCCATTTAGAGGACTGGGAATATAACATACCAGATATGTTGCTGCTGCATACCTGGATGACATGGTCATCCATTTAGAGGACTGGGAATATAACATACCAGATATGTTGCTGCTGCATACCTGGATGACATGGTCATCCATTTAAAGGACTGGGAATATAAAATACCAAATATGTTGCTGCTGCATACCTGGATGACATGGTCATCCATTTAGAGGACTGGGAATATAACATACCAGATATGTTGCTGCTGCATACCTGGATGACATGGTCATCCATTTAGAGGACTGGGAATATATCATACCAGATATGTTGCTGCTGCATATCTGGATGACATGGTCATCCATTTAGAGGACTGGGAATATAGCATACCAGATATGTTGCTGCTGTATACCTGGATGACATGGTCATCCATTTAGAGGACTGGGAATCTCATATACCAGATATGTTGCTGCTGCATTCCTGGATGACATGGTCATCCATTTAGAGGACTGGGAATCTCATATACCAGATATGTTGCTGCTGCATACCTGGATGATATGGTCATCCATTTAGAGGACTGGGAATATAACATACCAGATATGTATGCTGTGTTGGAATACATAAGGTAGGCATATTTGATCATAAGTACTAAGGAAAAATAAGCTGGGCATGGTGAAAACCTTGCCTAAGCAACAGAAATGTTTTTTGGGTTGCCAAGGGCCTATGGCTCATTGGTATGACTCCAAAATCTCTGGTTTTGTATTGGGAGTGGGGCAGTTGTAACATGTTTGATATACAAAGTGAATAATATGCTTTCAAAACTGAGTAATGTGACTTTAAATGTATTATGTAGTGTGGTGTGCAGAAACATTCTCACAAGAATTAGTCAAGAAAATACTCTCAATCAGTCTTTAAGAAGTTTTTATTTACAACCCACCATTAATTCTATTGAGGATTCCAGTCCCAAGGTCTTCAATAAGTTAGTTCCTTTTCTTGAGGATAATATGGAAGGAAGGCAAGGGGCATGTTGGTCCAGTTGAGGCTAAATTGTGGACTGCATCATGGGGTATTACCTGTGTGAAAGCTAGAATTGATGTTTGGGTAAGACTGACAGCCTGAGCATCCTGCAATGGCTTATTTCCTGGTGGTGCTGTATGGACTATGAAAAGTCATCAGAAAGCACTGCTTTGTGAAACTGCAAGCCAAAACGTATTGTTTTTCTCATTTAATTTTGAGACTGAGAAGATTAAAAGTGCTGCATTTTTTGTTATTTTCTTTTCAGTTTTAATCTGAGAAACTAAGAAGTAGTGTAATTTTATTTCCTGAATGAATGAATGTATATAGTAAACATATGTATTTTATATACCAGTGCCTCTGATGTTCTTCAGATTTACATTATTTTATCTATTTCTCTTCCTCTCTCTCTCTCACTCACTCTCTGTCTCTTTACACACACACACACACACACACACACACACACACACACACACACACACACACACACACACACACACACACACACACACATATATATATATATATATATATATATATATATATATATATATATATATATGGGGTCACACCTGTGAAAGGATTGCTTTGACCCAGTGGAATCAGCTAGTTAAACAAAAAAAAATTAAATAAATTGTCATTGGTAGCTGAATTTCTCAGCAAAACACTAACAAGTGTGCCTTCACTGTATTCAATAATTGGTGCTACCAAAAGATAAATCTGCATATTTACAATTTACTATCTACAAAAAAAAAAGAAGAAAGTGAAGCCATTTTGGAATTTTGGGTTGAACACTAACAGCTCGCAATAATGTGTTAAAAATTTAGCGAGAGTAAGACCAATAAATATTTTTTTAAATGCTGTTTTGCTGAAATTTATCAGCAAATAATTGCAGTTACAGTAGTACAGTCATTTTCTAGATTTTGCAGCTACTGTCCTATAAAACTGCTGCCTATTTTTAATGCAATTCTGCATCTTTAAATGCTCATGTTTCAACACAACATAATGCAATTCATTGTGAAATTTGTTTAATTACAGACATCATTAAACAAATGGTACAAAACATTACAGTTGCCTAGAGTCATATTGCTCTTTCTGAGGAATTATAAATGTTATACACTTTTTTCTTAATTTAATAATACACAAAGTGAAAATGTACTGCAAATAAAATATTACTGCAGAAACTAAGATGGTTTCTTTATTGTTCACGTAACAAATTAACACACACAATGCAGCAGTAATCCATATAAAATGTGTTAGTATACTGGGATTTACTCAAGTCATAGGAGGTTTAAGTAAATTCACAAAGAACTGAAAATCTGGCAAAAATGATTATTTTTCTAGCTGCACTTTATTTATTCTAGAACTGGACTGAGGTCCTTGAAACACAGATGATGTTATTCGTATCTATGATTCAGACTGAACAATGCATCAGAAAAAAGTAATTATGTCATGGATTATATTTTTCAGCTAATCATCAACTCGGACTGTTTGTGATAAAATTTCATATAATCTTCTGAAAGAAGACCTGGCTGCAAAAATAAGTAGCAATTGTCTATTGAACTAGAATGCCAAATTCATAATCCTGTATGGATTTCATTTATTATTCTCCATTCTTTCTGTTCAGCATCTTTTTGCCAAACATTTGCACTACCCCAGCTGGGGAGGGGATAGGGTAGGATGCAGCCATGGTAGTGCAGCGGTTAGCCTTGTCACCTCACAGCATGAGGTTCTCCAGTTTGATTCTTGGCTGGAGCACCTTCTGTGCCAAGTATGCATGATCTCCCTGCGGTTGATTGAGTTTTAAAAGACATGCAAGTAGGTATGTGTGTTTGTGCTTGTGCCTTCCGTGAAGGTTGGGCACTGGACTGGCAACTCAACACCATAAAAACTCCACTGCCAATCAATCTTCAGACCGGTGATCCATGGTAGTGACCCCTAATGGGAGACGCCAAAAGGCATTGCTTTTTTTTTGCCCTACCATGGCTGCAGTGTTTTGTTTTTCTGATAAGGAAGCACCATTATTCGTAAGTAAAAAGCTACTGCTACCTTTCATCATAACTGCTGTACCATTTAACATGCAAACATGAGTTAGCAACTGCAGACCACCAAAGTGGATTAGACATAGTCATTAACACAAACATGTGTATTAAAATCAGTTTACATTGTAAAGTGTTGGTAGTATAGGATACCACAAGCTGTAATGCTTTAGCTGGTTAAATTAAAGAATTTAGTTTGTTTTTATTAAATTAAGTTATTATAACGTTTTTATTAATTTTTGATATTAATATTAATTTATTAATTCATTAATTTAATAGGACAGTGTGGGGGGAATCCATTATATTTTAATGTATGTGTTGAATGCATTATGAGTCTTACCAGGTATGCATTTGTCTCCTGATGATGAAGTTGTTTTAAAAAAAAGCAGTGCTGGTGCAATCGCTAGTAGTGGACTGTATAGTCAAATTTATTTGTGCCTCCTTCAATCTGTTCTGTATTTTTGGTGTTTTGGATTAGACATAGTCATTAACACAAACATGAGCACAACCACTAAATAGCATTGCCTGTAAAACAAACAATTATTAAAAATTCTGGAGTGGCAATTAGATATTACAAAAAACAAAAATATAGAACAGGTATTAAAACTTCTAGTAAAAGCTACTGATAAAAATCCATAATTCACTTTTTACAAACTGAGGCCCCAGTTGTGGTACTTAATGATTTTTGTTTCAAAAGAGGCAGCCATACTACTAAAAAGATTATAGGGTTACAATGAACAAAATAATTAAACATCAATTTGTCTTGACCTGAAAAGTTATTTCATACTCTTTAGCAGTCAATATGAAGTAACAGAAAACTGAACTAATTCTGTACACAACCTGGCATCACCATATCTCTTCACAAGGTAATGTAAACTTCTGACATTTCTGCTTTCAGCCTAATCTAAGAGTAACAGCCAACTGCCTTCTCTTACTGACTTATTTTCTTTCATTCTCCCATGATGAAACTTCTCTTGGCAGCTTGAACCTGCAAGCTATTAGTCAGGCATTCACCTTCCTGCACATACAGCAGTGAGTTTTTTAAAATACTTGATCCACAAATTAAAAGCAGAAGAGTCCAACAGTTCCACTATGGAATTATCAGCTACTCATAACAAGTTGTTATAACTACTGTTTATAGTGCATGACACCAATGACCGGGTAGGAGAAGAAGATAGACAATGTAATTGTACTTGAGTCTATGTTCGGCTATCTAAAACACAGATCCTTGAACAGCTAAACATTGAACATAAAACACCTAATTGGAAAATTACTGAACAAGTATAATTTCAAAAATACATTCATCGAATGGCCATAGTTAGCCAACATAGCGAACACAACCAACCAAGGTGGGGGGGCTGTACGCCACCCGTCCCCCACCCCCTAACTATATATACCAACTCTGAGATCATACTGCAGTGGAGAATAGGGCAAATTTAAAAGGTTTCCTTTGTTTACCTTACTTCCTGGTTGCTGGCCAGCTATGGCCATTCAATGAATTTATTTTTGAAGTTATACGTGTTTGGTAATTTTCCATTTAGATATTTTACATTCAATATTTAGCCATTCAAGTATCTTTTTTTTTGATAGACGAACATAGACCCATTGTACTTATAATAGTAGTGTACAGCATTTACATTTTAATTTTCTTTATTTGTTAACTTGGTCACGCCACTAGGCACACGTGCCTGTTTTGGGGGAAGCCCAGGAACACTATCTAGGTAAGTAACTTGCTCAGTTACACAACTGACAAATGAAGACTGTAGGAATGAAATTCAGGACTAAAGGATTAAGTTGATTAGCAACTCAATAGGGAAACTCCAGTGTTCAGTGCTGTCACCTCATCAGAAAATTATTGTTTCTCCTCCTAATATCACATAGGTGTAGTTTAATGCCAATGAAACCTTTAGAGTCTTCAAGTATCTTCAGTTTTGTTTTTCATTCTGCAGGAGACAGTGAAACATCCATCATTTTCCCTATTCAAATCTTGCTTAGTTTCAGAAAATTATTTTTATCAGCCTGCATGACATGGGAAAGGAAATGGTGTTCCTTGAATTTTCACTGTTAGTTACTACCCACATTTTTACTTCCTGAGAATGAGTCTTGCTAAGGTCATCAAGATGCCATAAAGAGTATATATCTATCTTAGATTTTTTTTTCCAGTGAATTAGTTTTTGGTTGGGGCAATCATTATATAAAGACAATATATTAGTTATACTCCAGTACTACATCAACAAACCATTAAGTACTGTCATTTTGGCCAGTAAAGTGTTACAGTCATCCACGTAACTAGAAAGTTAAGGCTAATAAACAATGCTAGTAATTGCTTGCTAGGTTTATGAAATGTCAGCTCCCACTAACAGCTAAATTTGCCCAGCACCTATTCCTGACATTATCAAACTAGTGTGTATGATATGGAATGCAGGCTTGTTAGAATGACTGCATGGAATTCCTAGCTAAAACCTGACATTTAGTCACTTTGTCTCCAATACGATTTAAATGAACCATGTAAAGTTGTTAAGCAGCTTGTAATTAGCACAAATGAGAAGAAGTAAACAAGAAACAACTACACTATTAGAAACTATCTGTGAAGTCGGAGACAGCATCAGTGTCATTAAAAACAGTTGCAGATAAAATAACAGATTCATTGTGGCTATGTTATATAAACCTATCAGGACAGAAGGTACATTACTGGGGCAAGAGTAATTTTTCATGTATAATGTATTATAGAAACAATAAACATCCATATCCTGCACAAAAAATATCAAGTTATGATGAATCACATACACACACACATATCTATATCTATTGATATATAATATATATATATATATATATATATATATATATATATATATATATATATATATATATATATATATATATATATATATTTATATATACTTTTTTCAGTTTCATATGGAGTTTCTTTTAATGTCAAAGAATGGAACTGTTCTGCAGCTTGTATGTTGTTGCACAAATACAACAACACATTAAAGCATATCAATGTAACATTGTAAGGTGAGTGCAGAGAAAGAACACAGGTAATGTGTGTGTCTGTGTGTGTGTCTTTCGGCTTTTCCCGGTTAGGGGTCACCACAGCGGAACTCCGGTCTGCTAATGATTGGCAGTAGAGTTTTATGTGCTGGCTTGCCGGGCCTAACGCACAACCTTCAATGAAGGAATGCCCATTCACGCATGTCACCACACAGAAGACGCTCTAACTGAGAATCAAACGGGCAACGTCTAACTGTGAGGCGACAACGCTACCGCAGCACCAGAACACAGGTAATGCAGGGTTCAAATCCAGTTTACAGATACTTTACCTATCTCTGTGACACAAGGTGTAAGGGCAATGAGTGAGTATAAACATTAAACAAAGTATAACAGTAATAATGAATGCTGAGACAGTGGTTTGTAGAGTATTTACCAAACTGCACCTTCATTAGACCAATTGGGCTTTGCTGCATTTATAGTACAACTATAGAACTTGTGGGAAAGACTATACACTGAATACCAAAAGCACTGATTAAATTTAAATATTAAATAAAACATTCCGACTTCAGATTAAGCACTATCCTGATTGCTTGATCACTTGTAACCATGTCTGCAAAAGTTGGGTTACCATCCTGTACAACTAATTTCTTATTATTCTATAGTATATGGTATCACACTAGAATTATGGCTTTCATGTGTGATTACTACATATATAACAGCTTAAGTATGAAGTTGTCAAGCTTAAAATACTGTATCTTACTTTTCACAATATTTGTTTACTTGCTGGCTAGTGGTCAGTGAACTGGAACTGGTATACAGAAGAAAAGATAATGTGATAGGTAGGGTATCTCTGTGGAGCAAATATAAAAATATTTTGAAAACAGCAAACAAAACTTAATGTAGATAGTTGATCTACTCTGATATGCAGTTGAACAGGGTGTCAAGGAAATAAACACATAGTGATAACAATGAAAAAAACACAAAAATATGCTTACTTGGCATCCTTGGCAACATGAAGAAGTGCTGCCCAGTATCCGAGACTTACCATTCATTAACTTTTCCAAACAGTGTATAGTCATTACCAATGAATTATGATTAGCCCTCTGTGTGAGATTTTTGTTGCATTAGACAAGTGGAAATATGTTAAAGACATTTTTCGAGGGAGTATGCTGCATTCCTAAGTCCCCAGTTTGGAAACTCAATGCTGGTAGTAATGACTTTTACCCAACAGATGTGTAATTATTTAGTTGGCATGTTAATTTTGCATATCAAAATGTCTTCTCGTATGCTATCAGTTTGCTTAATCCATTTCTGGTGTAGAAGTCATGCATCCATTTACTAATAGATGACATAACTAGGATTTAAACTACATGCAGAGTAAATTTACAATAGCTCTGATTCTGTCAGAGAAAAATTAATAGCTACATAGTTACATTCATACATGCAATGCAAAGGAATTTATAAACCCATGCATCTAATCAGGCTAGGCAATGTATACAGCTATATAAAATGGCCTATTTTGTTGGTCCCAAGTGTATAATCATATACATGTGTATATTGTTACAGAATTTGGTTACATCTATGTGCATTTGTGTCATTGAGTTGCCATATGTACTGGGACTATAGCAGTGGAAAGGGCATGGCAAATGCATTTAGCATCTGTAGCACTCTATATTTAAACACATATGTCTACCACTGGAGACAACAGACTGTACAAATGGCAATAATGTTAAAAAATGATTAATGGCAAATGTACTCCCAAAACACAAGGTTAAGTCTTACTAACATAAAGAGATAAATGGTAGTCAGCAAGAAAATGGCAGGAAGCAGGTCGTTTTATTGGAAGTAATGTAGAGGAAACAGAAAGAAATGAGTTTCATAAAAACCCAAATCTAACATAAGTTACCCAGGAAGCATTGCTTCAACATATATAGGTTAAAATCTAGGTTACAAAAGTAAAAAAAAAATCAGTTAAAAAGATATTATTAAATAGTGAATAACAGATAAACAGAAACTCATAAGAAGAAGCCTGATCTCGAAAATTTACAAAGTCCACAGGGATGATACAATAAATCAATGTAGTCATGATATGGAGTAGGGACTATAACAAAATATTATTATTTCAAGAGGCAGAAACTTGTGACAAGCAATTAGAAACATGCAACCTTCTAACAAGGATGTTTCACATGGCAGTTTACAAAGAATTTGTACTTCATCTAGACTAAGGTGTTTGCAGGATCTGTTCTGAGATTTTGATGGTGTTGATAAAGGAAAGGAACTTGCAATTTTTGGCCTTCCCCTAAACTGGAGGAATACAGGAGGTATTGCTGGAAATGTTATAGCCAACTATATCAAGTCTCACTCCTAAGTACAGTTTCTGATGCACAGGATAGACATAAATTGGCATTTCCACATAGTAAACTAATATTCATTGATATGAATAGTAGGAAACATGACTACTGCTTGAAAACGGAAAACTGAACCACCCCTCTAAAGAACAATCTTCCCTTGCATTTCTACTGGCAAGGATATGATTGGACAGACCACAAACAGGTAAATATATTAATGGCTTCTATAGGTAGGGGAATATTGATTATGTTGCTGATTTCACTGCAGAATAGAATGGAACTCAAGGCTGGAGAAGTCTGACAAAAGGTGTGTTGCTGATGCAACCTCCCCATGGCAGCAAAGCAAGTTAGGAAAAGATATATAACTAACAAGTAAATGAGTAAGTTAAAGAAACCGGCATATGAAAAATAACTGAGATATATGTTAGTGGAGTTATTGTTTTATTCTTTGATTTTTTTAGTTGGCTGTATCACCACATATCAGATAATTTATTCCCACTATAGATTCCTATGCATCTTTATGTATTTTTCTTTATGCCCTTGCATATTGGTTGAGGACCAAATTATGTTAAGGAATATAATAAATTAATATTATAAATAAAATCAAGTTAATTATATTTTAGAGTATAAACTAATTTCTACATAAGTAGAATAAAGGACATTTGCTTAATTAAATAGCTGCTGTGCTCTTATTTACAGAATTAATGATGTGCTTATAATGCAATCTCTGCTGTTTCCAGGAGCTTATTAAAGAACTGACTCTTTAAGCTTTACTGCGAGTATTCATTTAGCACAACACTTGGCAGATTTAAACCGATTACTAACAGGTTTAAATGTTTGAAATACTCTTTGTAAAGTGTATTATACACACTAGCTTGGACATGTCCTTTAGTGAGTGTTTTTTAGTGGGTATTGTTTACCTGCTCTACTTAGCAACATTTACTTTCATTTTGACTGATTTGCTTAAAACATATATCCTGCAGACATAAATTTAAAACTTGTCATTTCCTTAGTAAACTAATGCTAAACTGTGGGTCAAACCATGTAGGCTTACTAGCAGCTCCAGTAATATATCTTCAGACAGTCCCCAAAATTACAAGACCTATTTCTTGCTTCCTAACATGAGTGGTAAACCATTGAATGTTGTAATGCCACTCCACCATACCCACCATCATCTCCCTGTACTCCATCCACTGTCATCTATTAAGAATTTTGGAATAACTTTGGGTATTTCTGTTTGGCTTCCTTCAAAGAACAAGTGAAAAAACTGTCAATGGATATGCTGCTTAGTGTTGTAAAGGTAGGATGCTGTTGGAACTCCAGAAGTATGAGTTAATTGTAAAGTATAAGCCAGAAAAGGGAATGCAGCTAACAGATATGCTGAATTGTTTATAATTGTAAAAGAAAAAAATATTTGCTTGCTGAGAAATTGGAAGTGAGTGGAGTAATTACACAGCCACTTATGACTAAAAAAGTAAGGAGTTTCAACAATGTACAGACAGTGATCTCTAGAAGCAGATGCTTAGTGGAAATTAGAGGTTGACCAGAAGAGAAATATGCTATGAATAGAGAAATACAGCCATACTTTTCATTTAAATGAGATTGCCAGAGTACAAGGTCTTATGATCAAGGCTGATAAAATAATAGTGTTTAAGCAGCTAAGGAAAGAAATATTGACAAGAACATGATTCATATTCAGTAACTGTAAAGTATAAAGAAATAACTTATAATGAATTGTGCTGGCCGGGAGACTCAGTCCAGACATAGCAGGATGTTCGAGATTATACTGTGTGAAGTGACAATCATAATAATAATCCAAGAGAAGAAATAATTCCCTATTTATTTCCAGGAAACTTATGGAGTAAAACAGGAACAAATTACTTTCAGTTTCATAACTGAGTATACTTGATCTGTTTATATTTTCCATCAATGTTTCCTGTGGTCATGATGTGCTAACAGATACTACTAGTAATAGTGTACCAAATCCATTTTAAGTTATGTTTTCAACACACAGTATATCCATGGTGATAATATCAGATATCTTGTCCATGGATTATGTATGGAATTCAATACATTTTTCAGATTAACAGAGAGTTAGTTGGAGGTGTAATATTTAGCATCTGAAGCTCATGATGGCCTATCTAATGAGTTATTCCAAATACTTTCTATTTGTAATTACTCACAGCCAAGTGATCAAGTTGAATAGCCAATTTAAACTGTAGAAAATCTCATGAAAATGGTTCAGGGTATAAATAGTTGCTGTTATGCAGAGACACAGTTTTACTTGAACATAGGATTACCCTCTTGTATTTTACCCGAACATAGGATTAAGTATAAGTCTTAGACCAGCTCAGCTACTGATTGTCATACATCAGATAGCAGACTTCCTTCCTCTGATTCCTTAATTTATCTTGAAAATCTGAGTTCAAATTGAAACAACTTAAAAAGTCAGTCTAGGCAAAAATAGTTCTATAATAAAAGGAAACATGCCTGTCTTCTTAAAAAGAACAGGACTGAGTAAATGTAAAAAAAATCTACACAGAGAAACAATCAGGAGAAGTTGTCATGCTATGTCTTGCTCACAGAAAGACTGAAAACTGACTGAGGAGAAATCAGAGATGTCTGTTTAAGATGAATATGTCTCATAGTCGAGGAATTGTGTATGAAGTGTTTCCAGCAGTGAGTCAGAGAAGTACTCAAAGAGATAGCCAATAACATGTTGCGAAAGGAGAGAAAAAGTGAACAAAAGATTGTTTCTCGAAAATAAAACATCCCGACAGACTGCCTGAAGAAGAGTTACCTAAGTACATTAGCAAAAAAGAGCAGACTACATGCATTCTCACATAATATTTATATGAAAGGTTGTTATAAAAAACAGGTAAATACTATAGACTGAAAGGCATTAATGGTATTAACTGAACATTCTTCTGTTAAAGTAATAAAGTGTTTCAGGTTCATATTCCATTAAAGTATGCATAGAAATATTTTGCAGTTGAAGTCATATACGTTTGCACAGGGAAAGGTAGAATGGTGACAATATTAATGTTTCTCACTGTGCAGTTGATAAGTCAATATACAAAATTCTGATTACACATATTTTAATTTGTTTGTTTGTTTGTTTTTGACTGGGAAAGTCTGACTGGGCATTGACCATTTTCAGCAAACATTTGGGAAGAAAAGCTCCAGCAGTGTTACAAATTACAGCTCCTGTTTACATTTATACAATTTTGCTGTTGTATAAAAGTGTCCAGTAAAAAATGTCCCTACAATAGTACAAAAATATAATTTTGTTTATTAAGTAAAAAAACACACCCTCCTTACTAGAGGCTTCAGTCCACCAGGAAAACTGCAATTAAATGTAAAACACCCGTAGTTCAAAAAATGGCAGGTAGTTCCAGTGTAAAAAACTCTTCTTTATTCAACCACAGGCATATAAGCACTTTCACAGATAATTTCTGCTTCTTCAGATACAAATGTATGCTGTCTGCTGTGTAACTTATATACCTTAAACCAACTAATTAAGTCACAATCATGCCCTGTTCATTTTCCCAATATGAAACAATGGACATTTTTGACATAATGCTACATAAGTCACCCTTTCTGAGGCACAGCTGAAATAATTGTTACTATCCCATGAGATAAAATTTGTCACAAAAATACTAGACCCTATATATGCCTCCCTACCACCCAGAAGTGAAAATGTTTAAACAAGTAGTCTGAGACCTCCATGTAAGTCAAAATATAATTTTTAGAAATTATAATAATAATTTCAGTAAAAAAATGTAATGGCTTTACATAAGCTTGTTAATACTGATCAAATTGCAGTGGCCTATGTGGGTAAGGGTTGAACAGTGGTATATGGGATTCTACTGACTATGATAAGGAAGCTAAATCCCAACGGAATAATGTGGTTTCTTATTGTAAGCTGCCTGGTGATCCAGGAGCAGACTTTAAAATGTTTGTCGACAAGTTTTTAAATGAAGCAAAAAACTGTGGTATGATTACAGATAATATATTAAGACATCTTATAGTAGAAGATCCTAAACCTCAGTGCCTTTACCTTGTGCCAAAAATGGACAAGGCATGTACGAGGCTCTCCTACAGAACCCTTGTTTGTCTATTTGGAAAAACAATTGAAACCTCTTTTACAATTATTGAAGGCTCATATTAAAGATTCTACTGAGTTTCTGCAACTTATGAATGACTTGCAGGTAACTAATGACTCGTATTTGTGTACTTTGGATGTACAATTTCTCTATGCAAGTATACCACATGAAGAGAGTAAGAAGGCCATTACATATTGGCTTACATTTTCAGGTTTGTACTCTGAGACAAAAGTCAAGTTTCTTTTGAAATTATTAGGCTTAGTGCTTGAGCACAATGTGTTTTATTTGGTAATGAATGCTATTTACAGATCAAAGACACTGCTATGGGAGCCACTTTTGCTCCCATATATGCAGATCTGTTCATGGGTTTCTTGGAGTTAAATTTTATTTACAATGAAAAAAATCCTTTTATGAAATACCTTAATATGTGGTGTCATTATTTGGATGATTGTTGGTGCATTTGGATGGGGCTCCAGAATTATGGAAAATCTTTGTGAACTATTTGAATTCTAATATTTTTGGTTTGAAATTTGTGGGCAAGATAGATCAGTTTAATATTGAGTTTTTAGATGTAAACATGACCAAACTTATAGATGGCTCCATGGTTATGAGCTTATATAGGAAGCCATTTACAAAGAATTCTATAATATAAGTGAATAATTGCAATCCAAATTGTATTATTAAGAACATTTTCACAGCACAATTTTTGAGGTTAAGAAGAATCTGTAGTTCTATGAAAACTTTGGAAGCTGAAGCTTTGAAAATGGAACACAGATTCATATCAAGAGGTTATATGCATGCTGAAGTCAGACATGCACATACTATGGCCTCTTCGACATCAAGGGATGCAGCACTATCTTTTAGAGATAGCAATACTAGATCTATCAGCAGTTCGTCCACACCCAGACTCATAACAACTTATGGCACCAACACACTGAAAACTCAACAAGTTATTAATAGACATTGATACCTTCTGAATCCGGATCCTTTTTTTGAACAGCATCTAGATAATAACTGCTGCTTCAGTTGCAGAAGAGGTAAAAGTATTGGTGAACACTTGTCAGGTTTTACAAAGAGAAAGTAAAAAGTCAAGCATTCAGACTAATTTGCCATACAGTAGTACACATTGTGGCAATTGTGTTTATTGCAAGGTGGTGTCCAGGACTGTCTTTTATGTCAATCAATATTTCGAAAGTGTTTGATATTAGACATCTTATTACTTGTAACACTATGTGGGTTATATACATGACAGTGTGTCAGTTTGGAGCATTTTATGTTGGTCACACTTCTAGACCTTTTAAACATAAAGTAGCAGTAAATTTCAGTGACATTAACTGTAAACTGTCTTGAAGTGCTTTATATAAGCACCAACTTGAACATAGCTCTGGACATTTTATCTTTGTTGGCATTGATTTTGTTTTGGATAATGATCGATCTAAAATACCAAAACATAAGATATTGGATCGGAAGGAGAGATTATGAATTATTAACTTGGGGGCCATGTATAAACCTGGACATGAGTATTGGTAGGTTGGGTCTACTTTAAATACCCAAAATACCACATAACTGAAGACCAGATGACCAAGATGAGAATGCCAAAATGTCAAATAAATGAATGCCCACATAGCCAAAAAGTTCCCAGAGTAAGTAACCACTGAGACAACAAGGGGTGATTTACTCTCTTCCCCACTGTAGTCTGATCCCTGAGTTGGTATATTTAGTTAGGGGGTGTGAGGGGGGCATAGCCCCCCTGGGTAGGTTGTAGATGGTGTGGTGTGCTCTCCATGAGTTTTTGGCTCAATGGTTACTTAACCTGGGAAACTTGTCAACTCTGTGGATGTTCATGTATCTGAAGTGTCGGCGTTCTCGTCTCGGTCATCTGGTCTTTGGTTATGTGGTATTTCACGTATGTGAAGTAGACCCGGTAGGTTATATTATCATAGCACTTGATGCCAGCTTTTCTTTAGTTTTTTTTTGCTTATTTGTTTTTCTGTTTGTGCATTTAGGAATATAATAATATATATTTTTATAAGGTTATTTATAGTTAAAAAAATATTCATTAACAAATTAATAGAGCAAATTAAGTTGATTGATTTAATTTATTATTTATATTCATGTTGTTTATGTTATTGGAAGGGCTGTTGCTTTAAACTGCTGAGATAAAAAGCTTGTGCACTGAATGTATCTGTATTGCACTGATACTCCAGTGTGTGAAATCGGCCTGCAAAGGAAGTTGCTTACAGCCGTTTATTCTGGATTAGCTGTTTACAGTTGTTTACAGTAATTTTGAGTTTGAATATGTAGGTTTCCTATAAATGGAAACAAATCTTTATCCATTTAAGTCCTTAGTCAGCTGTACATCAAGAAAACATAACCTAATCTAGGAACATTGATACATAAATTAAAAAAAAGCTATCATATCGTTAATATAATCAATACATTTCAACAACATATTATGACTATCTTTCCAAAAATGGAGATGTCATCAAGGAACCACATATAAAGGTCCCAGAAAGAACAATAAATTGAATTAAAAACATATTTCTTCTCCCAAAAGGCTATAACAATGTTAATGAAAACAGAAGCACAGGCAGCACCCATGGCAACTCCTGTGCTTTGATGATAATAAGCACCTTCAAAATAAACATAATTATTCATTAACATAAATTCCGTCAAACAAGTAAGTGTTTTAGTGTCAAGAATATCCATATCAGACATTTCCATTTCCATATGAACGTGATATTAGAACTATATTTAAGAAAAATATTTCAAAGTTTGCACTTAATTTAGATCAAAAAGAAAAGATTTTATTACACCAGATTAAGAATAATCCATATGTTGGAGTTATGAAACCAGATAAGGGAAGTGATTTGGTGGTTATAAATAAAATTGACTATATCAACAAAATGGATCCATAACATACCGAAGATACTTATGATGATGTGTCCTGTAATCAAATTATTATTGCATATGTGGGAATTGATATGTCTATGACTTATTAATGCACATGCAGATCGATAAGCATGAGTTTGAATCATGAAAATCCAATACTTCTGGCTATTGTTGGCATTCCAAAGAGACATAATAATTTATGGGATACTGTTTTCCATCCAGTTGTGGATTCTGGTAAGTCAAAGACCCAACCTCGTCCAAAGTTCATTGACTGTAAGTTGAAACAGGTTTTTGGTAAATATGATTACCTTTTAAAAGATTCTTGGGGTATACTGGCTAAAACTGGATCTAACAAAAGATTATTGGGATATATTGGCTAAAACGGGATCTAACTTATTCTTTGACAGTATTATTTTGTTACTGTTGATGCAAAAGATCTCTACTTGGTTATCCTACATGAACTGGGGTTGAAATGGTTCCATGAATATTTGATAGAAATGTTCTTGAAACTAAAAAAATGACTTGTTTGACAGAATTTATGTTAATGAATAATTATGTTTATTTTGAAGGTGCTTATTATTATCAAGGCACAGGAGTTGCCATGGGTGCTGCATGTGTTCCTGTTTTTGCTAACATTGTCATAGCTTTTTAAGAGAATAAATATGCTTTTAATTCAATTTATTGTTCTTCCTGGAACCTTTATGTGTGGTTCCTTGATGACATCTGCATTTCTTAGAAAAATAATCATGACTTGTTGAAATTTATCAGTTATATTTACAATACAATATTTTTTAATTAACATAACAATATTGCTATTATAGGTTATGTTATCTTGATGTACAGCTGACTAAGGACTTAAATGAATAAATTTTTTCCAACATTTATAGGAAACCTACATATTTAAACTCTTTGTTGCATTTTACAAGTTGCCATCCATATTTCCAAAAACAGACATTAGTGAAAGGTCAAATGGTACATTGGCACAGACAATTTCTAACACCAATATCTGGGGATGAATTTATTAAACTTTGTGAAATGTTGCATATGTGAGGATACCCCATGATTTCATGTATGAATTGTTTACAGAAGTTTCTAATAAGAGAAATAAAGGGATATGTGGTCCTATTCTAGGGTCAGGAAGTGTGTGTTTTAGTCATGATAACAAAAATCCAAATGGCAATTTTAAAAAAGCAATGGTTATGACATTTAACCAGAATGCAGACTCGGTTTATAACATTTTGGAAATAAATTGGAGTGCATTTATGGTAGATGTAAATTTAGGTAAAGTTTTGGGGGATAAACCAAGAAAAGACAAAAGTTTTAAAAAATACTTTAGAATCAGATGAATATTTTATTAATACTCAGAGAGGAAAAATAGGCACCTACAAGTGCGACCAATGTAGCCAATATATATGGTGTACCTCATAATATCAAAGACCCATATACTCAAATTACAGAAGATTGAGATGCTAATAACTGAAACCTTAAAATAACAAAACCCAGAACATCAGTCTAGACAAGTTACCAGATGTCTGGTCTTCACTTAAAGGATAACGTCACCAGTTACAGACAGCCTACACTAAGTAGCTATCAGCGGTTTGGAATGGAGATCGCGGTGCAGTGAGGATCAGGAAATTTACCCTTTTATTACTGTAGTGTGATCTTGGAGTTGGTATATATAATTTAGAGGGGGTGTGGGGAGTCAAGCCCCCCTGAAAAACCGCTGATAGCTACTTAGAATAGGCTGTCTGTAACAGGCAATGTGTTTCTTTAAGTGAAGACCGGACACTGGCAAGTTGTCTAGTTCGATGTTCCAGGTTTCAGTTTTTCACAGTTTTGATGAATAGGATTTTCACTATTATCATTTCAATCTTCTCTAATTCAAGTATATGGGTCTTCGATATTATGACAGGGACATATATATATATATATATATATATATATATATATATATATATATATATATATATATGTGTGTGTGTGTGTGTGTGTGTGTGTGTGTGTGTGTATAGAAAGGGTCTAGTATTTTTGTGTCAAATTTTGGCTCATGGGATAGTAACTATTTATTTTAACTGTGCCTCAAAAAGAGTGACTTATGTACCATTATATCGAAAGTGCCCCTCATTTTATATTGAGAAAACAGAGAGGGCATTATGGGAAAGGATTTATGAGCATATTTATTATATCAAGAAGAAAAAGAAAACTAATGTACTTTTTAAACTTATTTTAAGTAACCCTGATCATTTTTTTTTTTATTTTTTGTCTTAGATATTATTAGACTAGATACCAGAGGTGGTCCATGGAAGGAACAACTTGAATTGTAGGAACTTAGGTGGCAACTTTTGACCGGTGCAGCTAGTGACCCTGGATTAAATGATAATCTCTTGGTGTTAAGTGTTTTAAAACTTGAAAGCTACAGTTTGTAATTTGTGATTTATTCATATATTTACATTTTAGAGAATAGTTACTTTTGGATATTGTATGTACTGTATTTATTTATGTAATATATTTTCTATATTTTTCAATGTAATTTATAATGTACATAATGGGGGCATTGTTTCTTTATAATTCTGTAGAATTCTCCTTGGAAAATTGATGTGATAATTCTATATGGGGAAGTTGTTTATCTGACATTTGAAAATGTTTTAAACAGAGTTGTGTTTGTGATAGGTTTATGTTTTGAAGAAGTCCTATTCACCATACCTCTCAACCTCTTACAGCAAAAAATCTGGACAAAGCCATAAATAATGGGGGGGGGGGGCGACCAAGGTCCAAAAATAGGGATAGTTTTTATAGACTGCCCTTACAAACTTAGAAAGTAGATAGAATAACAGGTTTTGCAACTAACATGGATTTTCTGAAGAGTATAAAGTCTGAAACTCAAGTGTCTGTCATTATTTTCTGACTCCAGTTTTCAATGATTTGCTAAAAAAACACAACTTTATGAAAAACAAACCAAAAATAGGAGGCCAAAATCTGGACAGTCTGTGAAAATCTGTGCAGTTGAGAAGTATGCCTATTGGATGCAAGCACTAAACTCATTTAGTAAAGGCTACTGGTGGATTTCTACAGGTATCTCTCTTTTTGTTCCTGTTATCTTTTGTGGCACTGGTGTACCTGTGGTGGTTCTTAAATTTTATGAGGAACAGACCAAGTATGGGAATCAAAAATCTGGACAATCTATGAACATGTGAACAGCTGAGAGGTGTGATTAGCTTGGGTACAAACTCTTCCTCTAGTCTCTAAAACTGGTATGTGATCTTAATAAGGTCTTTGCAGGAGTATTTATCCCCACTGCAGCATCCGCAGTAACACCAGTAAAGGCCCGAGCTGAAACTATAGATGAACTAAAATTAGTCACTGAGGGACAGTCACAGCATTAACAATGTAAATATATTTAGATTACAGCTCAAACAATGCTTTGGCTTGTTCATTAATGACACTTTGTAACACATCAAGGGGTCAACTAACACAATGCTTTTGAAGTTGGCCTGCTGTCCAAATGAATAAACACCTTTGATGGGAGGAAATATAGAGTAAATACTTGTGTATTTTCATAAATACTCTACTTAATGAATATAATCTCAGAATAATGAAACAACAGATCCGACATAAACAATAACCTTACCAGAATGAAGGACTGCAAATTATTTATCCGCCACTATGAAGAATTAACCCAAAACCCATACCAATGTGTAACTGCCACTAGGTTGACATACACTACAAAATTTAAAGTATACATTCATTCAAATAACCTTCTGCAAATCTGTGAATATTTTTCCTTATTTAGAGCTTTGTAAATGGGTAAACCATTTTGCCACACTGAACCAGCTGTTGTATTTTAAGTGTGCCATATTAGTTCTCTTAGCTCTTGTTTCCTTTGATAAATCAGCCGAAATTAAACTTCTAACTATGCCATGCAGTAGACTCTTAGATTAGCTGGGTGCTGGTAAAACATGGAAGACATCTGTTGCTCTCAGTAACTTTGCTTACATCTGTGAGGGTGCCCTTGGAGGAGGAGGGCTGATGCATAACCATGTGTGCTGTATCAGTAACAGACAACAATAGAGCCTTTACAGGTCTAGCCATCAAGTTAAAATAAAATCTTGCACAGCCGCATCAACTTTATCATTAGTATAGTCTCTGCCTAATCTCCTAATTGTTAAATTGTCTCTTCTATATCAACCATCTAAGGAAAGAAGAAACAATTTAAGAAGCCTTTTCTTAGAATGTCATATTGGTTTACCCTAGGCAGTCTTTTGTTATTGCAATCTTCCAGATATGAAAACTTTTTATATTTACGAAAGTGTAACACCAAACTCTGTATTGAGTTTTTAATGTCCTCAATGCCAGTGTGAAAATTCAGATTGAGGCAAACAATGGATAAAATTCTTTATTGATTGCAATTGAAATATAAGGTTGATACATCAAGTGGAGAGTTTCTGTAAAGCTGAACACTGTGTTGAAAGCCTCAAGTCAATTTTTTTGATAATTCTAAATCAATGTATGCTTTTGATTTTGTTGACCTTTACCTGACATGCAAAAAATGGAAAATACCAGTAATTACATTTGTCATGATACCGATGAAATGTATATTTTAGGGATTATCAACAAGTATCCATTTGATGATATTCTTGCTGTATTATTGTAAATAATGATTTCTGAAAAAAACATAGAGCTGAAAAGCATGTGATGGTGAATTTCAGTCTTTGGTAAGGTCACCTGTCATTATAGTTTCAGACTTTTTCAAATTTGCAGAAGAAATGTAGTACATCTACAGCAACAGAAGCATACTTGCCTGGCAGGATATAGATACAGGCAACAGAGAGAAGTTTTGCTGAGTTCATTTTAGGATGAACATGTGCAGAAGTTTGCATGTTAGACAGGAAGCAGGTGAGGTCATTCCACAATGATCTGGCTCATCACTTATCACTTTGTGTATCCTATAAGACCCAAATATATTATAACCTGATAGAAAAATTATATATCTGAATCTCATGGTTTCATCCATGTTTCTGACACTGCCCAGCTGATAGTCATCTTGCATAGAGCATTAATGTTTTTGTATGCTCCTGGTATTAATGTGATATATTTGGACCTGATAACTTGTGCCAGGTACTACTGTCTGGATCAGTTATAGTATTATTAATAGGATTTCTAGCACTAGGCAGGATATTATCAGAAGTTTGCATCAGTATTGTACATGGTATATAAAATTATAACATCATGTTTAATGGTTAGAGTGACAACTTTTATTTTTACAATATTTCCATGCTTGATATTGATAAGAACTACATAGATTATAAGCACATTTCATGTTAAACATCTGCAAATGCACTCAGGGCTTGCAGGTATATGTCTGATACAACACAGTATCAGGTCTAGCGACCTGATGGAAAAATAGAATTAACTGAAAGATATTAGACATAAGGCACTGAATGACTGATGTCACCCAGAGGGTTAAAACAGGTACAATCCATACTCTGTATGTTGGATTCATTTTACTGGCTTATAACAAATAATTGACCAGTCAGTGAAGTCGAAGGAGTAACTATAGATGATATATAAAGGAACCTAATTTAGGATGGAGGGCCTGGATGGGGCAGGTGATACTACATGGGCCAAGACTTCCTGGCTTCTGCACTGCTTCTCAGTGTTTTAAAGTCCCCAGTGGGGCCCAGTGACAATGTCGTATAGCAAAAGACTGCCTAGGGTAAACCAATATGACATTCTAAGAAAAGACATCTTAAATTGTTTCTTCTTTCTTTAAATGTTTGATACAGAATAGGCAATTTAACAATCGGGAGATTAGTCACTATAATATATATTGCAAGATGGAAGAGAAGGAAAGGTACTGGCAACATCACGCTGCTCAGAGGTCAGAGTTACCAGTGATCCAAAGGTGTTTGCAACTGTATAAAAGTGACCATATGGAAGGATTTTACACCAAGCTGTCAGTGCATAGTCCAGCTTAATGGCAATGATCTTTTACTTGTGCTGGGTCTGTGGGATTTCTTATTCCTGCTTATAGTATAATCTTTGAAAGAAAACAGGTATTGCATCCCCAGATAGTTTTGTTATGTTACTATAAAGCAGATTAATTGTGCATAGGTGCATGCAGAGTGCAGTGTTAGTAATAAACCTTGATGATTGGATGGGAGATAGGAAATTCACCCCAGGGATCATGTCAGTCACCCTACTAGATAAGGGTCCAGGGCAGTAAATACTGCAGGAAGAAATAGCAAGGGAATTGTTATGGCTAGGCTTGTATAGGCCCTAGGGCGGATAGCCTAGTACCAACCTATGGACCATAATATTATGTTGTGTGTAGATCACAGCTGAGTGTGAGAGGGCATGCCAAGAGTTATTGTGAGTAAACATTGGGGTAGAGGCAAAAGAGGACTAAATTCAGAATGTGTGTGTTCACGGCTCCAAAATTTATATCTGCAGCTGATGCATATACTAACTCCATTGTAGAATTAGCCACACAATTTTTTATATCTTGATACCATGCATAGTGAGGCTGCCTCTCTCTTCTATTCACCCTCATGAATCACCTGAATAAATCTGTCCCACACCTTTCTATACATATTGCTGGGGTGAGATGCCAGATCTTGAAATATATACAATAACCTAAGAGTCAACTTTATAACACAATTACCTGTCCATGAAGGGGAGATTGCTACCCTGTTTCACCCCCTCATTCATAAGCTCTCTCTAACTTTTTGCAAGGGTGGCATCATACAATAAAGCATATTAGTCTGAAGCTTGACTGAGGTTATGTTTAACTGGATTCCCAGCTGACTGAACTGATGTTAAGAATATGCTCATTAAAAAGAATTCTAACATGACCAGCAAAATAGAATAATATGTCTTTAGCCTGACATTTTTGGGGGGAGTAGGGGCAAGTCCTTTCACCCTCCCTGTAGGAAGGTCTTGCCCTCACATCCCCTATTTATATATAATAACTCCAAGATCACTAAACCATGAGGAAAGAAGAATGTATGTAATTCCCTGACAGTGCAATCTCAGAGCTGTTTTATGTGATTGGGGCTGCCATGGCTTGCCCTACTCCAAAACAGTATCATAGATATTAACTCTGTTCACATGTGAGTAGGTATGCTGTATGTCCCTTCTCTTGTACATTCTTGTTGTTTGATCCATTGGAGCTTCAGTGAAGTAGACTTTGGGCAAATGAGCTTCACTCATTTGAAGAAGGCCCCTCTTGTGAGACACTTATAAGTAACTCCCCAGTTCTTACTGACAAAACTATCCTTAGGTATACCTTCTTAATGTCCCATCTAGTTAAGACTGCATATCCTTGGAAAGTGGTTCAATAATCAAACAACAGCACTTTTGTTATATTCAAATGCATGATATAGCTCAACATTCCAGTGTAGTTCCCCAAGTTCTGCCATATCCTAGTTAGGATCATTCAGTATTAGCAAGCCACAAGGCTTACTTTGTAGACTTTCTGCTTTATCATAATCTGACAAATTTCTTACTGACCCCTTGCTGTGATTACCAAAATTTCCATGGACAGTACAAATAACAATGAGAGTAAAGAAGTCTGGCTTGTCCCTTTCTCCATAGTGGAAATGCTTAATCTATTAGCTCATTCACTCCATATTATGCCTGTACATCCCAGTATTAATCTTGAATTTATTTTTCATCATTTCCCTAACAGGCATTCCAAATGCCTGTTATATTTTGTAGAGGAATTCCTTAATCACTGTATCAGACATTTGTTATGTATCACACATAATGACAAAAGCCCAGAAAAAAGTCCTAGGGATCCTGTCTAACAGCAGCATGGCATTTACAGGGATATCTGAGAGCTGTCCACCTTGGACAGATAAATCCCATATGCTCAGATTGCATCAGGCATACAGTCTCCCTTTTCAGCGTATTAGCCAGCATTATTACATACATTTTGTGATCTACATTCAGCTTCATATCTGGCCTGTATGCCTCCAGCTGTTTCACATTTTGTGGTGGAGTTTATATATAGATGCCAACAGAGAATATCTCATAAACACGGTGGAATAATTTATTGTCTTTACCAACAATAAGACCGCCATGGGATTTGCCATTTTTTAAATATTCTGCAAGTAACCCATTCACACCTGCCATTTTAAAGCACTTTATGCTTTGCAGAATGGAACACTTCCCATTGTATCATAATGGTAAATATTTATTTTGACTAATGAATGACCTATGGCAATGACAGCTGTTGCAGGTACTCACTAAAGCTCCTCATTTACCTCCCTTTTCATATACCTACTTGAAATACTGCCTAAACCATCTGGCCATTTCCTCTAAATCAAGGATAAGGCATTGACTCCAATGCCTTTAATCATTCCTCATTGCCTGCAGCATTCTTTATCTAATCCACCTTTTTTTCTTTGCCTTCACTTTGATCAGTGGTTAATATGCTACAATACTGAGCTGGTTTGGGGTCTTGTCATCTCTGCTGAACTCACCTTCTCATTTTCCTCATCCTTGTGTATCTCTCTCTCTGGATTATTGCCGTTCCCTCAGGCATTGAATCTAGGCCTGCTACTTTCTAATATTTGCAATATTAACTTTTTACAACTCTCAGTTTCACTTCACTCTCCTGATGTCTAAGTTCTCCCTAGCTTTGAAATGTGCAGCAATACAGGTCTTAACAGTAAATCTTAAGGCTGCCATTGAGTTAGTGCTTCTCATTTAAGTCCCAGATTCTTTCATCCATAAGTTAGTACCTGTCTTAATCAAATCATGTAGTAAAACTGAAAGCAACCTCCACCCCTCAGCAAACTCATACTTCCCTAATTACTGGATTTTGATCTGTAAAGGAGTCTCATTTTGTATAAGCTTGCATATCTGGGCCTGCATTTCACTCAAAACACAAAGTAATATAACTGTGTCACTGCTTCCATCTGAGATTTAAATGTGTATAGTGTCATTTTGGGATACAGCAAGCTGTAAATATCCTCAACCCCAGATCATAAATCTCCATCTTCCCAGCTTTTCTCACAAATCACTGTCCCATCTTCTTTTTTCCATTGTAAATATGGTCAGCAGAAGCATACCTAGGTGAATATATACCCAAGGCAGTCCCTAGATGGACACCCCCTCAAACAAAACATCTTCCAAAGTTGAGGACAAAACAAAAACAAATATAAAAAAAAAATCTGAACTGTAAATGCTTGTTGCTAGAGTTACTAACAATGTTGTTGAAAGAGTTCAACAGATCACAAAAGATGTGGCTTCTTAAATGAATCCCAGTACTGGTATCCTATTGTCAGCTGATGATGGCACCCCCTAACCCCTGTACCTGAGGCAGCTGCCTCCTTTTCCCCTACCTTAGTTACAGTACTCAGGTTCAGTGGCAATGGAGTTGTCCTATCCACTGACTATTGTATTTCCAGTTGCAGCTGAATGTATGTTCTCTAAAAAGCCATTGTCTGTGCTTCTGAAACTCTATCAGATATATAACCCTATTTCTTATTTTTACATTAACAATTACAAAGTTACTCATTTGTTGCTCCCATAGACTCTGATGTCAGTAAATTGCACACAGTTTCAACTGTACTGGCCCCTTTTCTCTTCCTCCACTCCGTGCACTCTGCTGTGGCCACCAACTCCCCATCTCCTCCTTTTTAGCTAAATCTCCCTTTTCTGAACTCACTAACTGTTGTAGTCTCTTCCTTCTTATCATGGGAGTGACTATACGCATACTCATATAGAGCAACTTTTTCAGCAGCCATTATCAATAATACTTTGACTTTAGGGTGAGTTTCTATGCTATCTGTGCTCCTCACTATCCTGAGTATAAAAAATATATAAGGTCCCTATTGTCTCCGTTTTACTTTCACCCTTCTCTATTTCCCCACTATGCACCCTCCCCCTTTTAACACAGAAGCTAAACTTCTAAGCTGTACAAGCAGAGGTCCAACATTCCTCTAAACACTACTCTTAGCATGTTTGCAGGTATTACCTCCCAGGGTTGGATGAATTACCTGGCAACTACTAATATATAAACCCTCTGTAAGTACAGAGGAATGCCCCTACAGAGACTCCTCACATTGTATTCCACTATCTACCAATAGCTCAGTATCATCTCCATCAATATGTATTACAGTGAGGGATCTACAAATGTCTGTCACTGTTTCCTAGGATGCCAAAATGAAATAGAGTGTCCCCGTTAGTGCATGTGAGGGTACTATGTCAGAGGCACTGAGAAATATGAAGAGAACATACAATTTGTGAAGTACACTTTATAAACAGAGATTGATTATGCAGACTGATTATTCCCTTTACACTGTCCTCAGTTCATTAACAACTCAAAAAGGATGCCCATCTGATCCCAAATCACAGCACTACTAAATGTCAATTCTGAAGCAATAAATTATACCAAGTAGCCAAAATAATATGAGCAGTTTTGTCACATCATTAAAAGTCATTTGCATAATTTAGCCCCCCACAAAAAAATCATTTGCCATTTGGTTCTTCTCTACTACTTGTTATAACCTCCAGTGTTTCTGTATAAAGCAAGTCCTAGTCTATCTTTCTTCCTCTGTAGTCACACCTTCATTCAGACAGCTCAAAGCAAGCTTCTCTTCTTTCTCACTGCCTCAGAATCTTTAGGAAAGGTCTTCGCATCCTCAGGGAGTGTATTTTGCATTTGGAGGTCTCACACTGCATCTTGGGAGTTGTAGCTCCATTAAGATATTACCAGCAGCCCATGCCTTAGGTCTGGCATGATACAAAACTGAAAACTGATCTACTTACCATCTAACATCTCCAGTGAATAAACATTTTTTAGTAAATTCTGACATTTTCCAGTGGTAATATTTTTGAGTGAATTAGCAATCAGTATTTGCTCTTTCAGTGAAAGAAAGTTGAAAATATATATTTTGCTAGATTTGGCTACACCTCTTTGCCATGTAAATTTCTAAGCAATCCATGGGCACATAACTGCAAAAGGATCTAAGCTCTGACTCTGGCATTTGCAGTAAAGGGTCTGCAAAAAATCAAATGCATTCAGAGCACCAATTTAAAACAAAAATCAGAAGTCAAACTTCATCAAAAAACACATAGATGGTAGATTTCTTTATTAAATATCCAAAACGGGTGAACTAGTGCTTTCACAAAAGTTTCATCAGGTTCAGTGTAGCTAAAACCATACATAACTGCTCTTAAAAACTTATAAATCATGTGACATAATGAATAATTAGTTGAGACGACTTGTGAAATATACATAAAAATATTAAACTATATGTAGATATGTACTATATATATATATATATATATATATATATATATATATATATATATATATATATATATATATATATATATATATATATAGAGAGAGAGAGAGAGATACAAAAAAATCTGCAATGGCAATGTTTAACCTCTGATGCATATTTACAATTTAAACTTCTGCCACTTTATCTATGTATGCCCACATATAAAGAAAACACTCTGAACTTCTTAAATAATGCAACAATGCAATATAAATTTAGGGTTTGATTTTATGAAAGGAATTGGTAAATTCTTAGTGGACATTGAAAGGCAACTGCTTCAGGAAATTAATTACCTTGAAACTAATATTAAACAGGAATCACATTTTTTTGTCCTTGACTTCTAAATATTGTAAGCTGATCGATACCATTATTATCTATAAATGCCATTTGATAGCTACAAAGTGATGTAAACTTAAACGTGATCTTAGTGACTTTAAAAACTAGCACATTTTTTTCTTGGCCACATACAGAGTCAAAAACAACAACAGCTGCTACACAAGCTACTGCAGCTGAAACTTGTGAACCAGTAACAACAGCTGAATTAGACACTAATAAAGAATCAAACAGTCCGCCATTAACTGATGTGTCTGAATTCCCTGCACTTCCAGTTTCTATCAGCAGTCTTCCTTTTTGGAGAAACGGAGCAAGGCTCAGCAGCAGAGGGAGGAACAAAAGACAGGACAGAATTTCTCTTCAGTTACAATGTAAACCAGGAGCAAAATAAACAAAAGACGATACATTTGAAAGTTTATTATTTATCATATTATATTTTAAGCCCTATTGAGTGCCAGTTAATCGAGAAAAGAGTCCCACCTTCTGATCTGAATAAGGTAGATGTTCTAACTGACATGCATCTTCTTACGAAACATATCAGTTTTAAGCTTGTTTTTCCAAGTGATGGCACTGTCGGCAATTTTGAAAGAGCAAGCACATTCATTCCATCAGCATTCCCTGTTATGGAAGCGTTTCTACGCTTGTGTGAAAAAGATATTTATGATCCTTCTTCTTCTTTTGGCTTTTTCCCGTTTGTAAAAAAAATAAAAGGTATTTTTTATAATCTATTACTGAAAAAAATGAGCTTAACAACAACTTAAACTGACTAACAATATTATCAAACAAGTTGATAAGGGTGGCAGCGTTGTTGTATTAGATAAAACATTTTATCATATCACCGCGTTAAATCTGTTAAGGGATGTCAATACATATACTGCCATCACTAAAATAATTTTAAACAAATATGTTGCTAAGATTAACACTAACACATATGATTTACATATCAGTGGCTTTTAGATGTTAAACTCTTTAGTTAATTATTTCTACACTGATGATCCCACCATACCTGAGGTATATGGTTTACCCAATATTCATAAAAATAATATGAAACAAGCATTGAGACTTATTGTTTCAGGAAGAGGATGGTAACAGAAAATGTGTCAATATTTGTAGAAAAACGACTAAGAGAATTTCTGATT
The DNA here is from genome assembly GCF_019279795.1 of Protopterus annectens. Classification (NCBI taxonomy): domain Eukaryota; kingdom Metazoa; phylum Chordata; order Ceratodontiformes; family Protopteridae; genus Protopterus; species Protopterus annectens. Next base: position 346,775,948 of record NC_056732.1, read on the forward strand.
GATGTTAAGCATGTTCTTGTTGATGCACAACATTTTGAATAGCTTATATGACTGGTCACGTAAGAACAACTCTACAGATTTTGTGTCATTCATTTTAGATTGCTGCTTATTGTTTACACTCCACATTGTGTAGGTACAGATAAAATAAGAACATATTTCAGCTGACTGACAACAACAACAACAACTATGACTTACGCGAATGGCAGTAAGTCGATCGGCCGATGTCCGAAATTACGGTTTCCAAGAGACAGGAAACCGAACTAAAAGTTGTCGATCACATTTAGTCAAGTTGCATGGTACACTCGACCTTTTAGCAAGCGACGTGTGGAGGGAGGTTGTGCTTCAGTGAGGAACAGGGAAGTAGCCCTGTAGTGTGATCTCGGAGTTGGTATATTTAATGTGCAGGGAGTGTGGGGGGCGCAGCACCCCACATGGGGGTGCAGGGGGAGCATAGACCCCCTGTTAAATAGTAGAGTCAAACTGAGTAACATGGGTGGAAGACAGGAATGTCAAAAATGCTGTATACATATTTTAATGTTTCCTATTTTCGACATTCCAGTCTTCTACTGTTTCCAAATTCAACTATATTTTTCGATGTTGCAACTGTTCGACCTGACCCCTTTCAGACATACCATAGTAAACCATTTCAGCAGTACTACTAGTTTTAATAATTCAAATATTAGTTTAATTTGTTTGTGACTAGAGTAGATCTTACAGAATAATGTGTTTTCGCTTGAAGAACAATTATATTTACAAAAAATTAACAACGGGGACACCCTGTGAAAAGTTATGCAAACTTAGAATTGAACGTGGTTTCACACAATGTACATATAGATCGAATTTATTATTTTATGCTAGGTTTGTTGACGTGTTTGTAGTTTGACAAGGTAGTAACCATGATTTATATAAATTTGTTGAAATATTAAATAATTTTACATCTTTTTAAAATCTGATATGAATTAACTCCAGTAAATTAATATGCAATTTTAGATGTAATAGTAAAAATAGACTATTTAGGTAATTTACATAGGTTTTATGTGGATGGGGAGTCTTTTCCAGATCAGTGGAATCATCTGTGAGATATACCTGTTCCTACAAATTATTCTGTTGATGTTGCAGAAGAGATTTAGATCCCTAGACTGAGTATGTCTAATGCCATTTGACTTACTGATATTACCATATGTTACCATATACAGAATCCTGTAGAAAAAAATACATATTTACTTCAGCAGAGCATGCATCCTAAACATGTGGATGAGAAAATAGTTAAAGGCCAAATGCTTAGAATCTGCTGACTGACAGATGAACGAGATATCCAAGATGCTTTAAAGAACACTAAACCAAAAACGACCTGCTCCGAGAACAATAAAGGTAGTCCTGAATTATACGAAGTGGAATAAAAAGCCAAAAAGATGATCCAATGCTGAAAAAAGCTTTAATAACTCCAAAAACAACTCCACAACACACAAATATCGATTGGGCGCTTTTGTCTCCGTTCGGAGACTTCTTCAGAGTAAAGAGTGAATATAACTGGATCACTGAACTCAATTCAAGTAGTTTACTAAGTCTGAATGGCAACTATTCATTAAAACCTTTTGTAAAAAAATAATCATCAGATAGAAACAAAAATAGAAATTAAGTTATATGTATTTAAGATACACACACACACACACACACACACACACACACACACACACACACACACACACATATAATGTTTCTATGTATAACAAGTTGACTCGTACCTAATTAATTCTTCATTATGTTATGTGATTTATCCAACTATTTAAGAAGTGCTGTGTGTGGTTTTAGCTACATTGAACCTGATGAAACCTTTGTGAAAGAACTAGTTTATTCACTTTGGATATTTAATAATGAATGTTACCCTCTACGTCGTTCCTTATATTTTGATCTTTACTGGTATTATTTCCTCAGGATGTACATGATTTGACTTAATTTATTTGGTACATTTTTTTAAAAAACTCCAGAGAATCACTCATTTGCTGTCTAACTTTGAGCCCCCTTGTCATCTAGCATTTTCTGTAGTGTTCGGTCCTCTTGATGTATTTGTGCTACCGCTGTTCTATGTGCATATGGTGTAGTCCTTTTCAGCTAGATAAGTCTGAAATTTTAGTTATCAAGTCTACAAATTTTGAACTATCGCCATTTAACTTCCCTACTTCTGACTGAAACTCAAGTCAAACCTACTTTAGGTCCTGTAGGAACATAATTTCCACTGCTGAATTCTCAGATACCTGAACTCGACTGCTGATACCATCATGAGATGCAAGGATCAATCATTGTAGCTTTTCTATTCTGTTCTACTTAAATTAGCACCCTGGTCAGCTGATCACTTTATATTTAACACTGTCACCAAGTGCATACTCTGAGCTCACCCACAGCACTGTCTATGCCCAAAATAACTACTGCTTTATGTTATTCTCTCAGATCAATGCAAACCTGAGATCATGGCAACTAGACTTTAATGCCCCAAAATCAAAACTATATAAATTAGGTAGAGACTTTTGATAATGTTTGCCACCAGAGATCAGTAGTGGGAATTCAGAAACTTAAGAAACCTGGAAATAAACATCTTAGCAGATTATAATCAGACAAGATAGTCTACAAGATTAATGTCATGTTGAATTAAAAATGAAGGACAACATCCAATGAAAAGTGGTTGTGAATCCCCTGATATCTGTTAAGTGAGGTTAACATCTTAGGCATTTTATTTGTTTGTAGATATCATGTGCCTTCGTTGAAGGTTGTGCGTCAGGGCTGGTAACCCGGTACGTAAAAATCCACTACCAATCATTAGCAGACCGGAGTTCCGCTGTGGCGACCCCTAACCGGGAAAAGCCGAAAGATGCAAACAATTTGTTTGTAGATATCATATCTAAAACAGCAGTACAGAACTGAAAATAGAAACTGTGCTTGTCTCTTCTAAGTGTGTCTTCTAGTTATTACCATTGACAACATGTATCAGTGCCTGAAAGTAGTGAAACCCATGCTTGCAAAGTAACACAGCTTGCAAGCCATGCCAAATTCAGCAGTCCCTTATTTTCAGCCTTTACTTTCATGGAAAAAAATGTATCATTCTCAGCCAAAACCCCTTCCCCATCCATGTCTCTGATCCTACTATTTTCTAGAGATGTTCTTGCAACACCAGAGTTCTGATTCTGACCAGAACAGAATCAGATATGCATCCTCATATGTATACCAGAAGAAACATGAAATATTTGTTTTGGAGAAGGCAAGTTTGCACACATATTCATCACTTGTGTGTATGTGTGCGTGTGCGTGAATGTGCACGTGTATGCATGCATACCTGTGTGTGGGCATGATGTGTGTGTGTGTGTGTGTGTGTGTGTGTGTGTGTGTGTGTGTGTGTGTGTGTGTGTGTGTGTGTGTGTGTGTGTGAGCACGCACGTGCACATCTGCTTCTGCGTGCATGTGTGTATGTGTATGCATGTATTCATATACAAGCATGGGTCTACTTCGTAATATCAAAAGCTCAAAATCGTGAAAACCAAAATACCTGGACGAGAATCACAAAACTTAAATTCTGAACAGTGTAAGTTTACCCAGGGTAGGTAAACAGTTGCCCAATGTTGGGAATTATGCCCTTTCTCCACGGTAATGCAATCTAGGAGTTTGTATATATAGTTGGGGGTGGGAAGGGTGCAACTCCCTACCTAGGTGGGTGTTAGGTAGTGCAGTGAGTATTAATGTTGTGTTGGGCAAGTGTTTACTTACCCTGTGAAAATTTACGCATTCAGCATTTTAAGTTTTGTGATTCTCTTCTTGGTATTTTGGTCTTCAGGATTTTGAAATTACGGTATTTAAAAGTAGATCCACACAGGCACGCATGTGTGTGTGTGTGTGTGTGTGTGTGTGTGTGTGTGTGTGTGTGTGTGTGTGTGTGTGTGTGTGTGTGTGAGTGTGTGTAAGTGTGAGTGTAATTTGGGGTAATGTAAGTAAATTTTACTGCTACAATAATATACATTTAAGTTATTCTGTAAACAATTATAAACTGGGGAGTATGTGAAAACAAAAAAATGAGTGACACAACAAAGAGACAGGCCATTGAATGGAATCCATCTGCTTTTTATGATAGTCTGTGTGATATGAAACACATTCATAACACTTCAATAATTAGCTTGTAAGCTCGTTTTTGTGTAAGACACATAGTAGTTTTACGTAGTGACTGCACTTCCCAGCATGCTGCTTTTTTTGCATATAATAACTCCACTAGCTGCTTTGGAAATCTAATGACACCACAGAGTGCCAGATGCACAGGAAACAGCATTACCCAAATAATGTGGGGTCTGCATCAAGTAAGCATGCGCAGCAAGACTGAAAGAAGTAAACAGGTGATTCCAGGAGTGAGGATGATATGACAAGACATTCCAATGCCTCATAGCTACAAACAAGGTACAGAAGAGCAATTATTTTATGGAATCTGATACTTGGAGGTGCTGTAAGGTATCTCATGATGTGAAGCTGACTGAAGCAAGTCACGGGTAATATGAAGGTATTTCTCCTCAAAGAGAGCGGTGGACAAGTGAAGTAGTCTGTTAGTACATTTGATGGGGATGCAAAATTCAGGAGTATGCAGGTCAGGACCAATGATTTTGAAAATGGTTGGGGGAGGGGAACTGTAGGCTGAGTTTGGCATGCAGTAGCTGAAAGAGTAGGAACACAGGAAATCAGGACAGACTGCATGAGACTAATGGCTATTATTTGCTGACATCTTCTTTGTTTCTATTGTTTTAATTAGTCACTAGAGAAAAGCATGCTGAGAAACATCCAGTAAGAGATTATTAAAAGTTTTACAGTGCTCTGCATGTTACCTGAATCACCTGTGCGTGCCTACTGCTCTGAAATAGTATGCAACTGAGTAAAATTAAACTGATAAAATATTGTGAGAAGATACAATGGGTGGAAAAATAAAACAACACAATTTTCTGTTCAAACCATGCACTTGGGATGCTACTCCCACAGCTGAATAGTGAGTGTTTTATAGTGCTTGATCATCTTTATATGGGCAAAATGTAATTTAACATTTTAAATGGTTCATAATGTAGTAGTTACATTTAGTAAAACATAGCTGAGTGAGGAAGCACAGTGATATATTTTCATACCTTCACTTTATCAAGTAACCTAATTAAATCTTCAGCATCCGCTGCTGACTAGCTGCCATCTTATACATTATTCTCTAAGATTATTAGTAACATACGATATTAATAATATATCTGATTACATTTAGACAAAACTGTAATTAGGTCTTTGTATTTGCATGTAAATTTGTAGGCCAAATTTGATGCAGCATTTATCAGCAGTTTCAATATGCAATAAATATTTCAGTTACTTATTTTTCTGATTCTTTTCATTTTAACATAGATGAACTGTGTTAAAAATGTCACACCAATGTTTCATGTAATCTGAATATGCATAAGGCAAATAAAATTTTATTATTCATAACTAGAGTGTGCTTGCAGCAGTCTAATCACATGGCACATTTAAATAGACTAGTTACATCTCCAAAAGACATCAACATAGGGTCTATATTGAATTAGCGAACACTTAGAAAAGTGAACGCTAATTCATCGACCCCTTTTAAGCGAAAGCTTAAAATCTCGAACACCCGGAACAGCGATTTTTTTCCCTGGGAAAAAAATCACTGTTTCGAGAAACACACACACAACATAAGCACACCAAAAAAACAGCGATCCACACACATGCACTTAAAATCCTACATCTACCCTACACTAAACTGGACATACACTACTATCTATCCACCTACCTTAACCCAAATCCTAACCCTAAGGTCCATCACAATTGCACACTCACCTGACCCGTGCCCTAACCCTAACTCACCTACCCTGCCCTAACCCTAATGTCTGTCACTATCGCACACTCACCTCACCCACGCCCTAACCCTAACTCACCTAATCTGTGCCCTAGCCCTAACGTCCGCACAATCACACACTTACCTGAACCCGACCTGTAACTTTCCACCACAGTGCTGAAAATAGCGAAGCCACAGAAACGGCCAACCGAATTCTTTCCCTAGGAAAAAATTCGGTGTTCTGCAGCTTCGCTATTTTCAGCATTTGCTGTTTTGGGGTCGATATTAGAACATTCGATGTTTTAAAACTTTGATGTTCTAATATAGACCCATCAACATATTATGTAACAATGTAGTGCAAGTGTTTGCTGACCCTTGCTAGACACTGGTAAATGATGTGTTCTGGAATGGGGAGCTGGTTGATTTAGGGGCACCCTCAGGTGCTCAGAAGGTGGCATTTCCTATCTGACATGTTTTGGTTCATATTCTCAGTTTAATAGAAGTTTTTTTCTTTTTGTGCTGGTTAGTCTTGGATGTCAGTAATAGGTCTCATGCATTTTTGTTATGGTATCTTTGATGTGCTTTGTAGTCTGTTTTTGAAAGATATGGAAACTCCCTCCCTTTAAACCTGTTGAGGGCCTTCCTTGAGTAGTGTGAAGTGAGGGTCACTTTGCTTGAGCCAGCCACATACCTCTCCGCTGTCCAGATTTTCACAGAATGTCCACATTTCTACCTTATGTTTTTCACCTGTTCTTCGTAAAATTTGTGGTTTTCTGGCAAATCATTGAGGATGGAAGTAACTGAATAATGACACACAATTGAGTTAAGAGCAATTTTTAAAATCTGTTCCTATTTTTGGACCTTTACCCCCCCCCCCTCCATTATTTTAGTCTTTGTCCAGACTTCTTGTGCTAAGAGGTTGAGAGGTATGGCCAGCCATGGGTCTGACTAGTTTAAGTGGGATGCGTTGAAGGTATTTTTGTATTACAGGATTAGGTCTTGGAGTGCCCCATTTGTCAGGGCTGAACTAAGAAGTATGATGCAGAATTTTAACTGATGAGACTATGATCTTGCCAGAGCCTTTCAGACTTAACCAAACTATCCTGTTGCCTCAGCAGACTGTCAATACATGGAAAAAGTAAAATACAATGTCAACACATTTTTGCAAGGGGGCAGCATCCTCTTGCACATCTAAGTGTGTGTATGGGGGGGTGCCCCAGCACCATACCTCTCAACTGTACAGATGTTTGCAGAATGTCTAGATTTTAGCCTTATATTTTTGGTCCATTTTTCATAAAATTGTGGCTTTCTGGCAAATTAGTGGCAAATCATTAAAGACTTGAAGTTAGAAAGTAATGATAAACATTTGAGTTTTAGACTTCATACCCTTCACAAAATTCATGCTAATGCAAAACCTGCTAGTCTATCAACTTTCTAAGTCTGTAAGAGCAATATTTCAAAACTGTCCCTATTTGTACCACTTTTTTATGGCTTTGCCCAGATTTCTTACTCTAAGAAGTTGAGAGGAATGCCCAACACATTAATCTCTATTTGTACTACCTCCAGAGTCACACCATTTCACAATCACAGGAAATACCTTTTTTACCATTTTCTCTTATATATTAAAAGAGATCATGGGGTGTAGGGGCAGATCCCCCACATCAGGTGTAAGCTGTTTAATCCTAGATTTCATTACTCTTAAAATACTACATTCCTCTACCAAACAATGATAAGATCATCCACAGTAGATCGTGGGCAGTGGGTCAAACATCTAGCAGTCAGAGTAGACCTAGATACAGTACTACAAATCTTGTCTAACTCAGATCTTTATGCTCAGCAGCATGGTGATGGGTTTAATGACTTCCAGTATAGTCACAGCAGGTTTTAAATGTTAAGCTGATAACTGTTACTGTTACTAATAAGTTAGAGTCCTTCTTTAGAAGGGTTATGTTACACTCAGTATCTCAACTGGCTGCCTTTATTTGCAATCCTGATTCTGGTGAACCTAAGTTTTTTAGCCCTGATCGGTTATTAATATTTTATGGTGTATGTGGCACTAGTGGGAGGAGGCTTTTCTGTGCCAGTATCTGCAGACATGTAAACTGAATATCTTCAGTTTTTTCAGTTCCAGCTGAAGAACCTGAAGTGGTATTAAGAAATTAAAATAATGGTAAAGTTGTGGTCCCGGATGAATTCCCATTGGATGTCAATCTTTCCTTTCTAACTCCTGATATGGAAAAGGAGTGGAAGAAAGCAATGAACTTTTCTACCGGCATGGGCAATCTGTTCCCACTGTCCTGAAGATATGCTGATGTTATTATGGTACTTAAACCTCTGAAGGATCCCACTAAAGTAGATTTTATATAGAAGATTTCAATGAACTTGTGAACTAGAAGGCTTACTCAAGTAATTACAGCTGTGGCTCAACCTGATCAGATGGACTTTATCTCAAACAGGAATATCAGTGATAATATAAAGTGTATGGGAGACAGTGTAATAGACAACCATTGCAGGTCTGCTGGCCCTGACAACCATTGCAGGTCTTGTTGGCCCTGATTCATTGTGTTGATGCAGAAAGGCATTCAGCATCATTAATATATATTTTATAAGCCCCCCCCATCCACCATGTAGCTTTTGGCTGCTATCACAGCTTATGTGCCAACTCTGACTCCCCCACTGACTACATTCCTTCCTGCTGAACATAACCCTTTGCTGAATGGGTCTTATTTTTTTCCTGGGAAGTCACCCTCTATTGTATCTCACTTGTTGCTCTAGGGGAGTGAGAGATTTGACAGGGGGTATGGATTATGGATCTGGAAGCCATCTTTGCATTCTAGCTGGTCAGGATCTGTAGCTGTGGGAGCAGTTTGCCCATGAAGTTACAACATTATTGCAACCCTACCACCACCACCACCACCACCACCACTGTGCAATCTGAGGAGATGACAGATAAGGCACAGTGGTCACCAACAGAGATCACATAGGCATCAGATTTCGCAGAACCCTCCCCCAGGATTAGAAAGCTGGCCCTTTGCCACCTCTAGTTGTCTCTCCTCAGCCAACCCCTTCACAGGTCCAAGTCCATTCATGAACTTTGGTTACCAACAATGCAGACAAACACCCTGAAACAGCTCCATTGGGCTGGCCTCAACAGGGTATTTTCCAACTTTCGTTTTGAAGCATTGTACAAGTTTAGATTTCCACAGCTCTTTTTAAAGGCACTGAGGGCATTATATTATGGCTCAATGAACTGGTACTTTTTTCAGTCAAAATGTGGCCTAGCTGTGGCAGTGCATCAAAGATTACCCTATTCTACTCTTTTTACTTTGGTAGTGGAAACATTGGAAATTCAGCTGCAAGCTGTTTTGGGGATAAGCAGTGAAGCTCTGCTATTTTAACACTGCTTCCATCTTTTTTCACTTTCATTTAAAGTTAATCCTGTAAAGACTCGGGACTTGTATCAGCCCTTTGATCTCTCACCTTCTCTTCCAAGTTTATATAAACGTCAATTGGCCACTTATTCTATCATCAGTTTTGGTACCATAGTGTCTTCCTCAGTTGCCAAGGTTAAGGATCAGTGCAAGTTTGATTGAATTCAAATGTTGATACAACAGCTACCTGCCTGTGCAAGGATGCAGCTTAGCCCAGTTTAAAAGTCAGATATGAGTAAGTCACTGTTGGTTCTCAAACTTTTATGCTCAATTTGCATTTATAATACTTCCTGCTGTTTGGTCATTAAGAAAAAGGACTTTTAAGTTTCTAGTTTCTTTGCCCTTTTTGAAACCCACAATTTAGGTGAGGGTATATAAATGGTAGAATGGAGAAAGGAGATTCTGTCAATATGGATGACTGCAATTAGGGATACAGACAATAGGCAAGAGATGGCTAGAATTTATTGGACAAAACTGGCAAAAGAACCAAGGTATTGGGAGCAAATCATTAGAGAGTGAAAGGTAATAGAATTTGAAGGGGCCAAGAATTTATCTGGACTGCAGGCTAGTGATTGCCTTCTCAATCAGGTATTGATATCAGAGTATAGGCAAAGAGAAAAAAAATAAGAGGATCCTAAGCAAAAGAACAGCATTGGTAAAGTTTTTAGTAGAATCTAGAACAGAAGCTGCTGATAAAAAAGGAATAATTAGTACAGCATATAAAATATTGCATGATAACTATAAGAATCAATCAGAGGAGCTTAAAAAGGATTAGGAAGAGAGACTGGATAAGCAATTCACAAAGAAACAATGGGGGATATATGTATGTCTCCCAAATGTGCAGCAAAGTCTAGAAGATTTAGGATCTTTGCTTGGAAGTGTGTACATAGGTATTTTTATACCTCAAGTAAACTCCAAATAATTTTTCCTCCAGATAGACAGCAAATGTTGGAGGTATGATTGGGAAGAAAGAGATAATTAGGAACATATTTTCTGGTAGTGTAATGTGTTGGCACACTTTAAAGATTCCGCACTGACTATTCCATCAGAGATACTGGGTGAGTAAATTGATGTAACTAAGGACATGATTTTTTTTAGCTATGATACAGAATCGTAATTGCCTAGACATACTAAGGCCTTGCTGAGTCTAATTATGTTGGCTGCCAAAAAGCAATTACTATAAAATGGAAATCAAGGTCTAAACTAACTTTAATAAAATAAGTGAATATAGTAACAGAGATAAAACAACTGGAATTGGGATGTTTAGAAAAGGCTAGCAGCAAATTACATAGAAAAAATGGGAACTGTGGGAACAATACATGCAGAGGAGGAATGAGGTTTAAAGTAATGCATGATTTGAATGAGCTATGTAATGTTTGATTGACGACTGGATAGATTATAAATGATGTATAATGTTTGCAACTAAAATTATGTCAATATGGTTTGTGATATATAATGTTTGCAACTAAAATTATGTCAATATGGTTTGTTTTCATTTATATAAATGTATGATTGCCTATGTCATACATGATAATTGAATAAGGATGTTTCTCGTTTAAAATAAAAAGGCTATATGAATGGCCTGAAGATATTCAGTTTCCACTGTTGTCATGTTATGTGTTGGTTGCACATATAGTTATAATGAATCTGACTTCCCTCAGCCTGAGGTATTGATCAGCGGAGAAAGAATAAGAGCTTTTATTAAATCAAGGTATACTACAGGAAAAAACTGTCAGTGTTGTCTCTGAGGGGATTGGCTGGTATGTCTTATGGAGCTGCCTGATGACAGTGTGTCTTATGTCTTTAGAAAATGGGAAATTCTAAAAGACATACCCCTGGATTCATGAAACTCCATGCAGGAATAGTGCTAGTCCTGCACGGAGAGGTTCATGTCCGTGTAGATCATCAGCGCACCTTGCTTATGCATGAAGGTGCGATGCTGTATCCTCCACATGGACACGATCTGTGTACGAGTGCAGGGGGCATGCCCAAGCAGTGAACGGACACTAAACACGCTGCCTGCGCTCAGAAAGTTAAGCTGTACTGGCATAATATTACAGCTTAGCTCTACTATTATGCCAGTATTTCAGTGTCTGCAGACACTGAAATGTAAAATAGATCATTTCAGTGTCCGCACTGAAATAAAAACGGACAGAAGAAAACAATACAGGGGGTGTGTCCCAGCTTCTGCGATACACCGCCTGTATTGCTAAAGCACCATACGGCACTTCTGCATCCTGCAGAAGCAGAAAATGTGTGCAAATGCTCACACATACCTCTCAACCATACAGATTTTCACAGAATATCCAGATATCTGCCTCATATTTATGGTCCACTTTTCATAAAATCATGGTTATCTGGCAAATTAGTGGAAAATCATTAAAGACTAAAGTTGGAAAAAAATGACAGACATTTGAGTTACAGACATTATACCCTTCAGAAAATTCATGCCAATGCAAAGCCTGTTATTCTATCAACTTTCTAAGTTGGTAAGAGCAATATTTAAAAATTGCCCCTATTTTTGGGCCTTTGTCCCACTTTTATTTATGGCTATCTCCAGATGTCTTGTTCTAAGAGGATGAGAGGTATGCACAAATAATGGGATAAATCCCCCAAACGTAAATAAGCACAAGCACAGCCCCACAAAAACAAGAAAGTCCATAGAGAACATGTCATGCATCAGCATGAAACACACAGAATCCTGAGAGCACAATTATTGTCATTATGTCACAAGTACAGTCCCAAGTAGTTGTAAGAACACCACAATACACACCCATATAACATACAAAAATAATAATAATATATCATTGTTTTTAATACCCTAAGGAATGTTTAAGTGTAGCTAAGTGGGCATGTACATTACAGCTTAAACATCCCATAAGAGCTAAATGAAAATAGACAGATGAAACTTTCAAGCCAGGATAATGTAGTGATTAGAGGTGCAGCTTTACATGCAGGTGTTCACAGGTCAGGTTCCAAGACAGGCAACTTATTGTCCTGTGTGAAAATTATTTTAGCAAACTTAAATTATGTAGCAACTATTTTTTTGTCAACCAGGGTAGTGTAGCAGTTCCAAAAGTGAGATGTCAGTGTAGAAAGGATGTGAAACCCCTATATAAACACACGTGCCTCATACAGTATAGTCACACAATAATATAATGTAATGAAAGCACATAGGGGATGTCATGGAAGGTAAATGTAAAATTATGTGTATGTAAATATGTATTTTATATTATACAGTCACTGGCCATTAACATACAAAAGTGAGTACGCTAATTGGCCAGCCCAAACAGAGTGCCCATTGTAAATCCGAGAGTATACTAATGGAAAAAGGTCTGGTTGACTGGACTGTTTCCATTTGTATATCTCCTGTTCTTTTTTTGTCTGCAGAGATAGCAATGGAGAAATGAAGATCTCCGTTGCTTTTTTTAACATCTCTCGCTATGTGGTACGAGTTGAAGAACTCATATAGCATAGCAAGATATCATAAAAAATGCAATTGAGATCTTCCTTTCAACAGTTGCTTTCTTAATATATTTCACTATGTTATATGAATTCTTAAACTCATATAACATACTGAGACATATTAAAAAAGCAGTGGAGATCTCCCTCTCTCCATTGCTACCTCTGCACAGCACTAATGTACGGCATAAGTGTGGGAACACATCCCTTATGCATGCACAGTATATCAGAAATGCCCAAGGATACCGGAAAACTGTGGAAGGCCAGCACGGAGGCATGATACAATGACAATATATAAGAAAGGTAAGTATTGTTTTTCTTAAATAATGTCATTGTATAATAGCAATAACCCATGGCTGGGTGTGGGCAATGCTGGATTTACCCATGGTTGGCATTGTTTGGTCTCTCGGGCTCCGCCCTCATGACCAAACCACACCAACTGTGGGTAAATCCAGCATTAAGACGTCCAACAAAACAGCCAGCACCAAAGTGTTAGAAGCTTACAATCATTTATTTTAACAGACTAGTGGCTCCACCATCATACCAGTTTTGGCATTCCTGCCTTCTTCAGTGACTTCTTGGACTTCTTGATGCAGTTTTTTGGCCGTCTGCACCTGCCATACCTGCGAGTGTCTTTTGGTAAATCCAGAATCACGCACACCCAGCCGTGGGCTATGCTTAAATATAACATTATATAAGTATAATATGTATAAATGTGCCTTAATCAGTCTGTATCCATCAGACCTTGTTCTGACAAGGAACAAAATAGTCAGCCCTCTCAAGTCTCAAAACCAGGATACTGTCCTCTACAATCACAGCAGCATACCACTACACCATCCGAGCTACAACAATGTGTAGTGCTGTAATGAATATATCCTGCATTCAGGTCACTTAACATTAATAAAAACAAAACAGCAGTTTCAAGTGTTGAACCCATGACCCTGAACACTATAGTCAGAGAAATGTTCCACTACACCAGCTGAGTTGTAGGAATTAATGTTGCTTTTTCAAACATATCATGCAGTAGAGGCATACAGTATTAGGGAGAAAGCTTTGTGGAACCTTTCGTGTATTGTATATAGACATACACACACACACGCACACACGCACACACACACACACACACACACACACACACATATATATATATATATATATATATATATGTCTGATGAAACATATATATGAAAACGTAGAGATTTATAATATAGATATACATATATATAACTATAAAGGAAGAAAAATTATATATATATATATATATATATATATATATATATATGTATATATATATATATATATAAATATATATATATATATATATATATATATATATATATATATATATATATATATATATATATATATATATATATATATATATACACACACACACATATATATATAGATATATATCTGTATGTATGTATATAACATGCAATGCAGTTATATCTCAGAACCATCCCTCCCAACCTGTTAGTGCAAGGAACCTGTACAAAGACTGTAAAGGGGGGGGGGGCATGGGCCTCATATACAGACATATTTCAAAAATTGCTGTTACAAATGAAGATGTGTTACATCAACTGTGTGTGTTTCAGAAGACAATTACTGAAGGATATGATGATGGAAACTGAAATGTCATGTCATTTATTTACTAACATAAATCCTTGGATCATCAGTGTGATTTACCTGACAAATAGAAATACATTGTGGCACTGAACAAAAGTATGGTCCAAACATCTGGAGATTCTGTGAAATTCTGGCAGTGGAGAGGTATGCTCAGAACCCCTTAGTGCAATGAATTTGGACAAAGTGGGGAAAAAGGCCTGAAAATAGGGACATGTCCAAAATACGTCAGTAGATAAGCTGAGAAAGTTCATGTAGTAACAGTGTATGTCCTAACATATATCATCTGGAATATCACAATTCCAGGACTCAATTGCTTCTCATTAGTTACTGACTTCAATCCCCACATCATCCCATTGATGTGTCATGTATACATAACAGTCATGGGGACCAGGCCAAAGATATTGGCCAGGCAACTGGATATCCTATGAATATGTAGACATAGCACAACATTAGGGAAAGTACACTGAGCTACCGAGCAATATCCAAACTACAATCAGACTGACTTAACACTACCCAGGTCCGGCTCTGGGTCTGTACACTTGCATTAGCAAATATAACAGGCACTACAGGGATGTAACATTGGTGGAAAACAGACACTAGTGTGCAAGTGCAAACCCCCAAACAAGTGCACCACAGTCACAGTGACATACCAGTAAGCTAACTGAACACGACAGTATAATACTGTGTGAGCAACCACATACCGTTTGCCACTCACACATTACCCCTACATATACTGCACCAAGTCACAGTGTACTGGGAATCCTAAGGTGTTACAAGACATGTCACAGTCAGCCCCCATAAGCATACAGACATGATAGACTGCCAGCAGCTGTAGCAGCATGCAGAGTCAGATAGGTAAAGGATGTATGGCACTCACATCTGCTACTCTCCCTACCAAGCCCAACAAACATATACACACAAGACTGCTACACAATCTTGGAAGTTTGTTCACAATGGCCAGACATATATAACTGTCATATGTGCAGATTTCCACAGAATTACCAGGGTGTGGACCCATAACCCTGGCCACTGCTGCATACCATGGCCAGGAGTCTGCCAGGTCACTGGCATGATAGCTGGAGTGCAGTTGGTAATTAGTGATATACCGTACCTCTGCACCTCATAGTGCAGGACATCTGGACAATGCATGGCATACTTGTGGGACAGGGGGCTGGAAAGAGGGACATATCACACACAATGGTGTTACAAACTGAAACAGTAGCTGGTGTTACACATGTTGCTGTAACAGAACATCCCTGAAGGATATGATGTCAGGAACACCAATGGATGTCAATACTTACTGACTACAATCCTCACATTATCCTACCAACCTCACCAAAACAGATGTTGTTCAAGGAACAGATCAAGCATAATAGGCAAACATCTGGCCAGTCTGTGGACAACATGACAGTTGAGAGGTATGTCACAGACATATCACTGTCAGATGTCAAGTCACCCAGTAATTGCATGCCCAGACAAACCCTGTCAATGTAGCAACCCTCCAACAGTGCTAATGACATACATTCTGTACTGAAATCTGGAGCTTTGTCCACCATGTTGTTGGTCTGTCTCCACATGTCCTGTCCTGTGAGGTATTTCCACCTACTGTCTATGAAGCTGTAGCCCCCACACCTCTTGTAATTTCCCCCACCCAGGCAAGGGAAATGGCCAAGGCCCACATGAAGGACATCCCATATGTTGGAATTAGCACCTGTGTCCAGGCCCACAACACAATACTGTGTGGGCACCTACATAGCTTTATGGCCTCAGCAATACCCAACAGGACAACATCAACCCCCTCAAGGTAGGCTGAACTCATATGGTGGACAGCAGCAATACAGAAACCACAGACTTGGTCCCTATATTGGCTGTACAGGGCAAATCAGGAGCACACACCAACTTGGCATCAAGTCAGCCTTTGTCTGATCAAGCATATAAGGCCACAGGTGGAGTACTGTAAGGCTAACTATGAGTACAAATTGGACACATCCACCAAGGCCAATCAAAAGCCCATCTTCACATATGTCTGCAATCTCTGAGGCAACAAAACAACCCACCCCATAATGGTGGCCAATCAGACCACATACACACGCAACATAGCTATAGCCAACGTGCTTCAGATAGGTTTAGGGCAAACACCACCCCCTGGTTCAGCATCACTATAGGTGGATATGCACAGCACCCACACCCCTCCCCTCCCATCCCCTCATTACCAGTGACCAGGTACATATTTCCTACTGAAAGGCAATAAACATAAGTATCCATGGGACCTGATAATATCCCTGTCTGCATCCTACATGAACTCAGGCATGTTCTTCCAGCTCCATTACACACTGTAGTCACAGCAGGCATTGGTACCAGCCACACCCCATCCACATGGAAGATGGCCAATGTCATCCCTCTACACAGACATGAATGAGGAGTACAGGATTATGGAATCAACTAGCCCTCATTAGGGGGGATATGACACTCCAGGACGAGCAGTGCAATGCAAGCAGATACAGTGCTGATACATTACAGGGGTATGGTGTGGTTGTGAGTGGTGGCTACTGGTATACAATGTAGCTGTGCAGGTTCTGAACGTACTGTTGCCAAATGTATAAGGTCCTGTGATGTGTCTCCCTTTTTTATGTCTTCCAGGTGCAATGTTGTATCAGCAAAGGTCAACTTTCTCAGCAGTTGAGACAAATATAATCATAAAAGCCATACTACAGAACCATGCCATAATGTTTGACTGGAGCCAGCAAAATCTGCAGGAGAGGACCAGCCTGTGGGATGACCTTGTCCACAGGGTAAATGATTTCAGCCTGCACACATGTACATACGAGCAGATCCGGCATCGTGAAAGTGGCCTCATATGCCATGCCCAACAAAGGGCTGCTGCAGTGGCCATGGACCGCCCAGCCACAGGTATGGGCCTGGCCATGCAGCCCCACTGACAACCAGTGGGGAGATCCTCGGGTACCTTGGGGCACCCATCCCAATACAACATCAGAGTACAGACCCCCCACATACTGACAGTGGATGGCACCCAGAAAATGGATAAGGAGTGTGCAGGGAAGGCCCCAGTGTGGATTACTAGACTAGTGTAGCAGGCATACTTGTAATTGTAGACTATCTACGTGCATGTGTCAGGTCAGATTGCAGTTGTGGATGGGGTTTTCTAATGTACAGATGTGCACATCTATGGTGAAGGACAGCAGATTGTGTAGTATTGGAGGTTGTACTGTAAATGTGCAGACATGCTGCATCCATCCTGTACCAATGCCACATGTGGGTCTGCTGACTATAGTTCCCTCCCACAACTACCTAGGTCCCTCTGATCTGAATGTGGAGCGGCAGCCTGTAACTGGTGAGTTTGCAATTGTTCTGTTGTGGTTTGCCAATACCCCAGGCATGTGAAGGCCATGCAATGTACCATACACACAACTGTCACTCATAGCCATATTGTTTTATGTGCATGTTCACTTGTGTTTGGGTTAACTACATTGCACCACAGTGGTCACCACAGGGGCCTATCTGATGAGAATGTAACATCCCTGTAGCATACCTCACGATCTGTCAGTGCAAGACTTCTGGACAGAGACCAGCAAAATGGGGGTACAAATGGCCTACAGTAGGGACATCTGTGAAACATTACTGTCATATGGTGGATATGCCAGAGGAAGAATGAACAACTCCTCTCAAAGTATTTTAATAAAATAAAGTAAAACCAAGTAAAATAAAGCACTTTTCATCCAGTTAGATGACCGGACTTCATCAGACAAGTCAACTAACTTCAACGCGACTTTAAATATGGTGCCATCAATCCCACACGTGATTATCCACCAATAGAATGAAGCTCAAGTAAATGCTTAAAAAAATTTTTACTGACTTGTCATGTATTCAGGGATTTGTTACTGATTTTACAGTGAAGGTTTGAAGTGTATTTGTACTTATGTATAACTTGCATTTTTAACTTGTGTAGTATGTTTTTTAAGCATTTACTTGAGTTTCATTCTATTTGTTTTTGTTTTGTTTTTTTATTTTACTTAGTTTTACTTTATTATTTTATTAAAATACTTTAAGAGGAGTTGTTTGTTCTTCCTGTGGCGTTTTTTTTTTATTTATTTGTTTGCTGTATGTTTTCCTTGGCTTGTTATATAGTGGATATAAACAGTGTACACACCCCTGTTAAGATGCCAGGTGTTTGTGATATATACATACAAACTGAGACCACAATATGTCAGTCCACACCTTTTCCAAACTGTAATGTGACCTATGACACGAACGTAAAACCAATTAATCTGTTGGTCACCAAATATGGAGTATACAAACCTGACAATAAGCTGGATGCATATGTGTGCACACCCTTCAAATAATATGTTATTGCAGCAGCTTGTGATTTACTGACAGCATACAGTCTGCTTGGGTACACACCTGCCATCAAGTAAAGGCACTCTGAGTAACACCAAATAGCAGTGGGATAATCATGACATTTGCTCAGTTGCCTGCAACAGCAACAGCTATGGCTTGCAGACAGCTGACAAAGCAGCAAAGGGATCTCATATTTGAAAGGTATCAGTCAAGAGTAGGGTACAACAACATTACCACAGCATTGCATACACCATGGAACATAGTGGAGACAGTTGTCAAAGGTGGATTGAATATGGGACAACAGTGCTGTTGAAAAGAACTTGATGTCCCTCCAAAAATGATGACAAGACATGTCAAGACCTGGTCAGGGAGGCTGCCAGGGGACATACAGCAACACTGAGGGAGTTACAGGAAACTCTTGCTAGTACTGGTGTTGTGTACTACCTGTGGGAACACTCTCCCATATTCTGCATATGTCTGGCCCATGGGGCAGGGTGAGAAGATGGAAGCATTTCCCCACACCAGAAAACATCCAGGGGTGGATACAAATTGCAATACACCACATCACATCTCCCAAAGGCATGTGTGAAAATGTGTCATGGTGTAATGAGACTATGGATCGATCTCACAGCCACAATACCAAAAAGTATGTGTGGTGCACAAGCAACAACTCTCATAACCTGAAGACCAACATCCCCATGGTGAATCACACCGGTGGCAGTGGCCCGCTGTGAGTATACTGTTCCAAAGCCAAAACAGGGCCTGTAGTCACAGTGGTGGGAATTCTGGCCATGTCCAAATAACACCCACATCTGCCCAAAATCCATCAGGTGTCTGCAAGAATACTAAGGATGGGGAGGTACGTCAGCCTTCAACATAACAAAGACCTGAAGCATACATCCAAAGGTACCTAAGAATTTATCTACCTGAACACACTCATAGTTATGGATTGGCCCAGACAGAGCCTACACCTACACCAGATAGTAAAACACCAATGTGACCTGATGAGGGCTGTGCACATGAGCTGCCCATGCAATCTGATAGAGTTGGGTAACCTTTGCATGGAAGAGTGGCCAAAAAATGCCAAGTCAAGATATGCCATGTTGATGGACACCTTCACAAGAAGAGTGAATGCTGCATGTCACTTACAAGGTGCTTCAATGAAATATCATTTTAAGGGTGTGCACAATTATGCAATCACTATATTGTACATATTGCAGTCATTATATTTTACACGTAACACGTGTGTTTATCGATTGGATTGCATAGGTCATATGTCACATGAATGGTGGGTGACATATTTGAATGCATTACTGTGGTCTCGTCTTGTATATTACGAGAACATGGCATGTTAACAGGGTTGTGTACGCTTATCATATCCACTGTAAGCTTAGAAGGTTGGTGGTGTAACAGGAATTGTGTGACCATACATTCACTGCTGGTTTGGAGGTCTGACACTCAAATGTGTGCCATTAATCAGTGATGTCACTCCTCAAATCATCCCACTTATGTGTCAGAGAAACACAGGGGTTATGAGAAACAGAGCAAACATATGAACCAGACTTCTACATATCCTGTGAGGTTCTGTACAGTTGTAAGGTACGTGCTGTAGTACTTGCCACTGTGCTATACAGGTGAACAGCAATGATGTGTACATGGGTGCAGTCTGTGCTGGTGAACAGCCATCACATACTAACACTAATCACGTATCCCAGAGCTCTATATTGTTAGTTACATGTAGTAAAATCGGCTGCAATGCATTATGTTGAGGGCCATGTGTCATGCATGTCACTATTTGGGCAATGTGTGGTCTGTGTAACAGATTTGTGCCACCTCACCTGCAAGTGTGTGTGTGTGTGTGTGTGTGTGTGTGTGTGTGTGTGTGTGTGTGTGTGTGTGTGTGTGTGTGTGTGTGTAACAGCCAACGTCAAAGTGCAGGTATTAATGTACATATGTTATTTTCCCCTCACCTGGCAATGGGGTTTGGGGGTCCCCCTTTTGGAAACTGATGTCATTATCTCTGCAGACTCTGATAATGATAGGAATAGTGAGGTAAAGGTGGGGTTGTCAGGGGATGAATCTGTGCCATTGGTTGGCATCCCACTCCTGTCCACACCATCCCCACACACAGTGACAATGCCCACACATACCCCATTACCAGTGGCCACAGATGATGGACAGTTGGCAGGTGGTGGCATTGAACAGGCTAGTGTGTTGACTATGGCAGGTGTGAGTGTAGACACTGGCCATAGCCAGAGTGCAGGCAAGGTCCCACACAGGTGGAGGGACAGGGGTGCTTGCAGGAGGAATGCTGCTCATTGGGCCACTGTTGTAAGTGCCACAGAAGGAGTCACCAGATGCATGTTCTGGGCTGTCATGGATGCACAGGTGCATAGTGAATCCCACAACACACAAATACTCAGGGTGGTGGATGGAACTCTCCCAGATTTACATGGTGACATACATGACCTTGTTGAGGCCACACGTCAATATACTGAGATCATAAATAGACAGTGGGGTGAGACCTTGGCAGTCCTTGACCATGGCATGTCTTTGCATGTGGTGGGAGATGGGCATTGGCCACATGGACATAGGTCATCACCGACAACAGCTGAGAGTCTATGGGGTCATGCACCTTCACACTCCATTAGTGGCAGTGACACCAGCACTGCCAAAGGGGGGGGGTTGCTGTCCAGAGCACACTGGAGCAGCCCATGGCCATGTGGTCCTGTCCAGTCCTGTCAAGGGCACAGATCCAGCAGACAGCAGTCACCATCAGGAAGGAGTACTGCATCTAGCCTTGGGCCTGGTGGTGTCAGTGATACCCCTGGCAGGACCAGTTCCCATGAGATGGTGACCTGGACACCCTGCCATATACGGTACACAGCTGTCCAATGTATCCCTGTGTAGGCCAGCCATATGGCATGACTGTGTGCATACATATACATACCCATACGGATCACAGGCAGTTCACTTCCAGACACACACAGCACCTCTGCACAGCCCATCTATTGGACACCTCTCCAAACACGCACACATTTTGTCAACAGTATGGCCCAGCCTAGGCCTCTGGCAAACCCACACCACACCCTGTGCATATGACGATACCTGTTTCACATCCCTGTCATCCATACCATCGATGCAGGGACATGTTAATATGGGTCTGATTCACAGAGTGAATATAGTACAGTGTAGCTATGTAACACTATGGAAGGTGCTGTCTGCTTGCATTTGTTATGGATACACATACAGGTGTATGTACTGTATTAGCCAGGAGGCCTTATTGCTTTTAGTACTACTGATTGAATGTAGTCTGACATGCTGTATTCTGTCAGTGTTCCAGGTGTCTGTGTGTCTGCAGGCTGTGGCCCTGCAGATATTCACAAGAGGGAGTATGGCAGACTGGGAATACACTGACCATGTTATAGGCAAGGTACAGCTTTATATGTCCATGTACCAGTTGTGTATGCATACAAAAGTGTGTGAGGGACACTGTTTTCAGACAGTGTCATGCATACATACCCCTTGTCACAGACAGGTAGCCTTCAAACATGTCAGCTCAGTGTTGTGTACTACCACAGGCTCATACATACAGAACAGGTTAATTCGATACTGTCAGCAGGTCCCTCACAAGTGTAGCCATTACATTAACTACAACAGATTCACCTGTCAGCACCTGTTGGCCCTACCATTTCTTTACCATACACTCAACTCTGATGCAGTTGATGAGGGCATGCATGATACTGTGTATGACAGGTTTGTGGTATGTATTCCTGAGTCCACCTGGTGGAACAGTGAGATAAAATGGTATATCCTTTGCATACACACAGTAAGGACTGACACATGAGATGTGCACACAGTAGCATAAACACAGTTGGCAATACACAGATTAGTAAACCTACATTTCCACCATTATGTACTGTACTACTACATACACATGACATGCCCCACATAGATTATGTGCATGGGACATAACACACTACCTCTTACAACAGGTAATGTTCTGAATGCCTCCATGGATAGTGAGATAACCCACCAGACATAGGATGTGGAGTCTTGCAATGCTCCTACAAGCCTGGGCAAGACATATCACTTACATGGGCATTGTTAAGGGTCACAGACCACATATAGTTTGCCACAAAAAAAGGGTCTAAGCTTGTTTCCTGCCTTTCCTGTAACTAGTCTAGTCCAGGTACAGCTTTGATGAATCCAGGACTGTTTGTAAGCATATCAGAGGTATAAAAAAGTCAGCTCTTCAATTATTTCCTTCAATCTGCTAGTTCTCTCCTATCCTGCACTTTTACTAGCTTATTAGTCTATCACTTTACCAATCTTCTTATAGCAATTATTGTAGCACACAAAAGTGCTACCAGCACTAAATGGTCTAGAAGGAAACAACTCCAGTACTTATTATTAATTCCCACCCCTCCAGGCATGTCTAAAGGTCAGTTCCTTGTGGTTTCTCCTATTAACCTGGTGAACTTGGGCATCCTGAGGCAATGTAGCAACTGCCTCATGTACACTGATAACCCTCTCATCTTACCTCCCAACACTGAGACTTGTAAGACCTGCACTTATATATCCAAATTGGAAGCCACTCACTCTCCAGCCAAGACCGGAATAGTTGGTCAAGAGAAGGTCAATACTTGCACCACACCACATGGAACACATACCCTCCAAAATACACACCAGGACTGCCTTCACATAAAAACACAAACCACACACTCACCTTCGCGGAGACTCTCATTACAAATCTACCCAAACAGCAGAGGCCTCCAAGGCAGAAACACACTCGACCACCACAACACAACACCAATCACGAGACACATAACTATCCTAAACAGTGTGCCACTCAACCAAAGCCCCTAAGGCAAAACAGCATGCTCAACACACTAGTCATAGGTGACTCAATAGTGAGGCACACTGATGTCCCACTCACTAAGTTGAATAAGGAGAAATTAACAGTCAGCTGCCTGTCAGGTGCCAGGATCCACCACATAACGCATGCATTCAGGTCCCTCAACAACAGGTACAAATATGACTCTGTCATTGTACATGGGGGTGTGAATGACCTGAGACATACCTCCCTGGACTACATGAAAAGAGACATGGAGTAGCTCTCGGAATATGTAGCCCAGGCGGGCATGACCCGACCCGTGAGCAACATCCTACCATCACCCAGAATGATACCACAGTACAAGCAGTAACTGATTGATTTCAACAATTGGCTATGTTTCTGGTGTCTTTCCAAGGGGATACAGTGTCTGTCTGCCTGGGATGACATGATTGACAGACCTCAATGCTTTACCAGAGATAGCCTGCATCTCTAAACCCTGGGCTTCTGGATACTGGCCAAGGCTCTTGCCACCCCTATAGTGCCTTTATAGGCTGTATTCCAGAGACCAAGTTACCACCATGACAGCTACAAACAAATGCAATCTGAGAGTCATGCTGCTCAATGCTAGTAGAAGTGTAAATCTCAAAATGCACTCGCTCGAAGCACCCCTTAAAATGGAGAACATCAACATTTGTGCTGTAACAGAGACCTGGTTCAAAGCAGCAGAAAGTACCCCTGCACTACCAGGATATAACTCATTCCACACCTTTCGGTCCAAGAACTTGGACCGAAGATCCAAAGGCAGTGGTGTTTCCATATTCATAAAGGATGCACACACCTCCAGACTGGTAGCCCAAAATAATGCATCAGAGATACTTCAGGTGCAGCTAACATTGGGTAAGACAGTGATTCAGGTCATAGCCTGCTATAGGTCCCCAACCATGTCCCAAGACCCACACTTTATGTTCAAGCACCCTGGAGAATATTATGGTCTAACCTAACACTCTCATGCTGGGCAACTTCAACTACCCCTCCATTAACTGGGAAAACTACTCATGTACCAATACACTTGCCCAATGTTTCCTGGAGTTCATTAATTCCAATGCCCTGGAGAAGCTTGTTCATACCCCAACTAGAAGTAGCAACACCCCTGACCTGGTCATTACTAACATAGGTGACCATTGCTCTACACCAATAGTGAACTCCTCCCTGGTTAGATCTGACCACAAACTAATCACCTTGGAAATTCCCATCCCTCCCACCCTCCTGCAAAGGTAACCACCATGAAAAACTTCTCCAAACCTAACCTTGGGCTCCTAAAACAGAGGTGGCTAAGTTCATAGCACCCATGTAAATGGACAATAATTGCATGACTACTGGATCATACCCCAGTGCACTGTATGAACATGTACAGAAATGCATGGATCTCACCATACCAAATAGAACCAAGACACTCTCCTCCAAAAAAGTAAGCCAATCTGGTGGTCCCCTGCCATAAACAAACTCTACAACAGAAAAAAGAAACTGATGCGGAATAAGGTGAAGTCCCAAGACTGGAAAAACTCCCTTATTAGCCTCAACAAAAGGTTGAGATCTCTCACCAAATCCTCTACAGCTAGCTATGAAAACAGAATTGCAGCAGATTGTAAAGACAACCACAAGGCCTTCTATAGTTATGTAAAGAATCTCCACGACAATACCCAGATTTGCTCTGAGCTACTGCATAATAGTACCTCCTATGCGAAGCCAACAGATATTGCCAATATACTGGCCAACATATTCAGTGACAACTTTACCCCTGTCTCCCCCACCAAAGGACCAATCACAATACCAGTAGATTGCCAGTCATCCAGTATTACTGCTGCACAGGTTAAAACAACACTGTCCAATGCCAAGAATACAGCTTCTATGGGACCTGACAATATCCCTGGCTGTGTTCTACATGAACTACAGAGTGAACTGGCATCCCACCTGTGTGCCCTGTTCAATCACAACCTCACCTCAGGCTTTGTCCCTACTGAATAGTTCACTGCTACAGTCATCCCTCTCCACAAAGGAGGTGCGACTACAGACCCTGGGAACTATTGCCCCATTAGCCTGACAAGTCTGATATGCAAAGCTATAGGATGCATCATCATAGACCTAATAAACAAGGATATAGGGAATCTCTAAACTCTGGATCCCACACAGTTTGGTTTTGTGAAGGTTAGATCAAGCCTGCTCAAACTGCTCAACTTCTTTGAGTCAGTCACCAGAGCTGTGGATGATGGCAAGTTGGTTCATACAGCCTACCTTGATCTGGCCAAGGCCTTTGATACCATTCCCCACACAGGAATCATAGAAAAACCACTAAGTTAGGCATCACCCACTATATCACTAGGTGGTTGCAAACTGGCTCACAGATAGAACCCACAGCATGAAAGTAGCTGACTCCCAGTCAGACTGCCGACCAGTCATGAGTGGAGTCTCACAGAGTTCGGTCCTGGGTCCTCCCCTGTTTGGTATCTACTTCTCAGAAGTCCAGGCCAACACAAAGGGACTCTGGCTGACAATGGTTGCACACAATTGCAAGTTGAGAGCTATTATTAACTCCCCAAGTGATGTTGACATCCTGCAGAAAGGCCTCACTGATACCAACCACTGGTGTCAGAACCATGGCCTTAAGCTCAATGCCAAAAAATGTGTCATTATCCCCTTTGGAAAAAACTCGGTTCCCATACATTACCACATCGATGGTAGTCCACTGAACACAGAAGGTGTTGTAACAGATCTGGGAACACAGGTTGACAGCAATCTCTCTTTTGACCATCACATTCCCACTGTGGTCAGAAAATCCTTCTATGTGGCACATCTCATTACTAAGGGTTTTGCATCCGGGAAGAAAGAGGTCATTGTCTCCCTCTACTCTTCCCTCATTAGGCCAGTCATGGAATACAATGCCCCATTTGGCATGTACCTCACTAGACACCTGCAATAACTGGAGAGGCCACAAAACTACCTCAAAAAAGATTATCCTAGGCCTTAAACAGTTGTCCTATATGGACAGACTCAAACTCCAACCATTCTCTGTCTCATATCGCCTACTTAGAGGTGATCTCTGCTTGACTTACAAAGCCATGTCTGACCCAGCTCTGTTTGAAATGCTACAGCTAAAGAAATCCTAATCCCTCCGCTCCACATGCTCCACAGACCTCAACCTCATTACCACAATCAACAAAACATGCTGGAGGGACAGATTCATAATCCAGCGACTGCCCATGTTATGGAATAGACTTCCCATACATGTTAAACAGAGCACCTCACTGGCCCTCTTCAAGAGAAATCTTGCTGAATGGATGGGAAATAGAAAAATTACCCCAGGGATCACTCCAGTGGCTCTACTCAACAGAGGCACTGAGAACTAGTGTCAGGTGGCATGATGCCAGCATACTCCTATAGGCTAGGCTTATAAAGGCTCCAGGTCCATTAGCCTAGTACACACCTATGAACCTATGAACCTAAACATCTGGATATTCCATAGATATCTGTACAGAGGACTGGTATGGTCTGCACAATGGTTTGACATGCTGCATGTGAGGCAGATGCCGATGTTCATCGTGTTACACTGCTGCAGTCATTACACTTGGGTTATCCTGCCGTCAGGCGGTTCCCCAGTTGGCCCGAGTTCCAAAGTCTTGGTCCAGCGTCGGTTGCTGTTGCCTCCTCCCTAACATCAGTGCAACAGGGGTATATAAGATGCAGCCAATGCCATTTTCTTCAGTCTTTCTTGCCGCATGGTGTCCAAAGCAAAAGCAGTTCACAAGTGCCGGTCGGCCATCTCCTGAGATTTTCATTCCGAATCCAGAACCGAAGTCTTCTACAAAGCTAAGTACCCTATTGGGGAAACTTTTTCTTGCCTCAGACCAATGTCAGTAAAGTTAATGACTGTATTTCTTGTGGGAAGCAAATACCTCATAAGGATTTCCATTCCTATTGTATCCCATGCCTAGGCCCAGACCACGACGTCACTGGTTGTCGGTTTTGTGCTAGGTTTAATAAGTGCACTATTAAACGGCGGTTTGATTTTGCCCAACATTATTTTGGTAGAAAATTCAATTATACCATGCCATCGGAACTTTCGACTACCAGAATACACAAAAAGCGCAAAGACAAGGATAGGCATCTGAGGCCTAAAACTGACGACGAAGCCTTTTCTAGGCCAGTCGCCGGTTCTCCGGTTTTCAGCGAGGCGTCTTCGCAGCCCCTGATGACTGCTTCTGTAGAACCACAGGCCGCCTCTGACTCCCACGTGGAGATGACTGGGCCTTCGGACGCACAAGTTATTCAGCCTACCGAGACTAACCTTTCAGAGGGATCCGGAGTAGCTGAGCAATCCACAGCTTCAGAGGGTGTCTTCAGACCTACTCAGTTAAGCATTAAACCCTCAGCTAAGTCTAAGTCTCCTTTAAAATCAAAGAAACAAATACAGCATTCTCCAGGACAGGCCTCCTTGCCTAAGAAACAAATGCTCAAAATGGCTGAAGACCTAATCACTCGGATCAGGGGGTCCCATCCCCCTCCTGATAAAAGGCCGAGACAGGATGCAGACTATGACTCATCTGACCAGGTGTCCATCTCTTCTGATTCATCCTCAGACCTAGGATACTCTTTACCCCCTTATGAGGATTCTGATGCTGAGGAATTAATTCCATCAGCCTCACTGCCTGAGGACTACTCCTTTGGGGAAACCCTACATACCATAAGGGAGCATTTCCACTGGGAAGGCCAGGATTACTCAGAATCCAAGAAAAGGCTCAGAGACTTCCTTTTATTACCTCAACACAGACCCCTTGCTATTCCACCAGTGTTTATTGTGGATGATGTGTATACTGAATCCAGCTTAAATCCTGATTCCTTATCTCCAGCCCCTGTTAAACCTGACAGATACTACAGAGTCCCTGACTCACATAAATTTCTGTATAAAAGCCCTGTAGCTGACCCTGAAACTATTTCTCAGGGACCCAAAGGAGTTAAGGCCTCATCAGCCAAGAATCCAGTCCCCTCTGATAGAGATTCCAGAGCATTAGACAAATGGGGAAAGAAAGTATATACATCTGCTACTTTAGCAATGAGAGCCTTAAATTGCCAGTTTCACATGCTAAAGTATCAGCAATTTTTACTGTCTCAGTTAAAACAGAAAATGCTTCCAGAATCAGATCCTCCTAATTTTAAAGAAATGCAGGATTTATTACATGCAGCTGAACAAGTGGGAAAGCATACTTTGCAATGTGGTTTTGATTCTCTAGAGGACTCCTGCAGAGCAGCAGTTACAGGCTCTGTCATTAGAAGACATGCTTGGTTAAAAGAACATACATTACCAGATCATGTTAAAGCAAAATTATTGGATGCATCTTTCCAGCAGGATGTGTTATTTGGAGTTAAGGCAGAAGAGGTATTAAAGAAAATGGAGGATAAGGCAAAATCTATGCAAACGGTGAAGGATTTCTTACAGGTTCAGCCTCCTAGATTTAGCAGAAACTGGCCAACTAAAAATTGGTCCTTTCCAATTACAGCCAGACCTCAAAGGGGAAGATAGGGACGTCCAAGAGGTAGAGGTCAAACACAAGGTCCTTATAGGCTTCGACAATGGGTTGCATCAGGCCAGAAAGAAGGGGAGACAGGACCCAACCATATAAAAAGCAGTTCCAATGACTTCCCACTACAGCTGCCAAACAAATCCCTCTTGGCAGCCCCCTTGGAGGAAAACTGGCACTCTTCTACCACAATTGGCAAATGATCACCAAAGACAAATGGGTTCTCAACATTGTATTTCAAGGTTACAGGTTCCACTTTCACACTCTGCCAACGTTAAAAGGAATGCCAAATCTGCCACCAAATCAATGGGCAGAGGCTCAAAAACAAATTACAGCACTCGTGAATATGAGAGCTATTCAAAAGGTACCATCATAGGAGCAAGGACAAGAATTTTACTCAAGACTCTTTCTGGTACCCAGAAAGGACAAAGCCTGGAGGCCCATTCTGGATCTTTCATCTCTAAACACTTACCTGGATGTTCTGAAATTCAAAATGTTGACATTACAGCAGCTTCTTCCCACGCTGGGCAAGAAAACTTGGCTCATGACTTTGTACCTCAAGGAGGCATACCTGCATGTCCCTATCAGACAAAACTGCAGAAGATACCTCAGATTCATAGCTGGTTCAATGCACTACCAATTCTCTGCACTGCCCTTTGGCTTATCTACTGCGCCCAGGGTCTTCACAAAGTGCCTGTCACCAGTAATTGCATTTTGCAGACAGAAAGGAATTCAAATCTATCCGTACCTGGACGACTGCCTGATTCAAGCAGAGAGCAAGGACATTCTTCTAAAGCATCTGGCATTTGTAAAAAAGTTACTAAGTTGCCTGGGGTACACATTAAATGAAAAGAAATCAAAACTAGTGCCCTCACCAGAGATTATATTCCTGGGTGCCAGCTTGAACACAATGGCCCAGATGGCTTATCTCACGCCAGACAAGCAAAGACAACTGACTCAGTACTTTCAATTGATGGCAACAAAGGCCCAACTCCCTGCAAGAAAAATTCTGCAGGCCTTGGGTTACATGGCATCCTGCATACTACTAATTCCATATGCCAAACTGCATATGAGGAAACTACAATGGTACCTAAAGAATGTATGGTCTGAACACTGTCAAAGTTTGGAAACAGTTATACCACTAATCCCTTGCCTTCAACAGGAGCTTCAATGGTGGGCTCAAGCTTGTCACCTCAACAAGGGACAGCCTTTTACACAACCCACTGCCAGGCAAACACTGACAACAGATGCATTGGATTATGCCTGGGGAGCACACATGGCAGGCAAATGTATTCAGGGCACGTGGCCCGCAGAACAAAGGCATCTTCACATCAATCAAAAAGAGATGCTAGCTGTACAAAATGCCCTTACAGCTTTCAAGGACCTGCTGCATCCAGGACAACTAGTGATAAAGACAGACAACACCACAGTTATGTGGTACATAAACAAGCAAGGGGGCACTCACTCCTACCCCCTATGCAGACAAGCCATGACCTTGTGGAACACAGCTATAAACCTTCAAGTTCATCTGCAAGCACAATTCCTGCCAGGAGAGAAAAACATGCTGGCAGACAACTTAAGCAGAAACATCATGGATCCCCACGAATGGGAATTGAATCCACAAATATTCAGAATGATAACACAGACATGGTGGAGCCCAAACATAGATCTGTTTGCATCCCCAATAAACTGCCAGCTACAAAAATTCTGCACAAGGAGTTACCATCCACAAGCATGGAAAGTGGATGCCCTCTCATTCAGCTGGGAGAACCTACAAGTATACGCTTTCCCACCACTACCTCTCCTGCCAAAGGTACTCATAAAAGCCAGGCAAGAAGAGCCAAAGATGATCCTGATTGCACCAGCCTGGCCATGCCAGCACTGGTACCCAATCTTAAGGAGCTTAGCACAAGAACCACCCTGGATTTTGCCTCAAACCCCACATCTGCTGACTCAGCACAACAATCAAATACTACACAGCCAGCTAAATACCTTTAACCTAGCTGCATGGAAGATTCCTTAGTCAAGCAAGCAATGCCTTTCTCCAAAGCTGTTATGGATGTCATTCTGGAGGCCAGAAGGCCAAGTACCAGGAAAGCCTATTCGGATAAATGGAAAAGATTCTGTGCCCAGAACCAAGCTCACAGCCTTGACCCTCTTGTCCCAAACATTCCTCAGATACTACAATACTTAACTGAGATGCTGGACAAAGGCCTCTCCTTCTCATCCATCAAGATCCATGCATCTGCCATCTCTGCTCATTACAACATGGATCCACCAATTTTCTCTAATCCTATGTTAAAACAGTACCTCAGAGTGGCTAAAAACATAAGACCACCCTGTAGAGCACCTGCTCCAGCTTGGACCCTCAACTTTGTTTTGGAAAAACTAACTTTACCTCCTTTTGAGCCAGCTAACACAGCAGAATTAAAATATATCTCTTGGAACACTGATTTGCTCCTGGCAATAACATCAGCACGAAGAGTTTCAGAATTACAGGCACTAATGGCAGTGGAACCTTTCCTGATTTTCAATCAGGACAGGGTGTCTTTAAGAACTAACCCTACGTTTATGCCAAAGGTGGTATCCAGTGTGCCTCTAAACCAAACTATTCACCTGCCAACTTTTTATCCCAAACCACAGAATAAAGGGGAGAGACTACTGCACTCTTTGGACATTCACAGGCAGTTATGCTTCTACTTGGACAAAACCAAAGCTTTCAGAAAATCTGAGCAATTATTGGTAGCATATGCTGCAGGGCACAGGGAAAAGCCATTTTAAAACAGACAATTTCAAAATGGATAGGACACTGTATATATTTCTGCTACAGATACCATGGAAAACCTGTACCTAGCAGCATCAGATCTCACTCCACCAGGGCAACAGCCACTTCAACTGCCTACCTCAAGTGAGTACCTACCAAGGATATTTTGGAAGCAGCAACTTGGAGTTCTGTACATACCTTCACCAAGCATTAACATCTGCCTCTGTACTCTAAATTCAGAGTTGGCTTCACCACTGCAGTGCTGCAGGGCCTTATAGCCACCCCTAATGCCTTATAGAACCAGCCACCCTACCTCAGCTTTGGGATTCTACCCAAGTGTAATGACTGCAGCAGTGTAACACGATGAACATAGTACAGTTTTGTACCTACCATAAATGTAGATGTTCGAGTGTATACACTGTTGCAGTCCAGGTTACCCTCCCTCCTTCCCCTCTTACTGGCTGGTACGTACCCATGTCTTCTACCCTTACTACCTATGGGGATTATTTGCTGGTAGCTGTAAGTTGTTTTTTGCTTTTCTCATATATTTTTTATTAGCAATTGGAATTGTCTACCTATTTGGAGGCACTTGACATCTGGGGCAAGAAAAACTGAAGAAAATGGCATTGGCTGCATCTTATATACCCCTTTCGCACTGACGTCAGGGAGGAGGCGACAACAACCGATGCCAGACCAAAACTTTGGAACTCGGGCCGACTAGGGAACCGCCTGATGGCAGGATAACTCAAGTGTAATGACTGCAGCAGTGTATACACTCGAACATCTACATTTATGGTAGGTACAAAACTGTACTTTACCATGCTCTATAAAGTAATGCCATCTGGAGGTGGTAAACAGGCATGGATGGTACACCAATCAAAATGGTATCAGCCAAACAGGATATGATCTTCACCCAGACACACACGCACACACACACACACACACACACACACACACACACACACACACACACACACACACACACACGCACACACACGCACACACACACACACACACACACACTTGACAGTAAGGCGATTAGAACCCCCTACCTATCTTGTTATTTCTCTTATAGTGTTATGCAGTTATCAGATGCACCACAGACCTTACATAATTTTTCTTACTCCCAAGGTACTTCTAAGATGAATGACATCAGCATGCCTAGTAAAGTAGGACGATGAGACATTTACAGGGTGGTACACAACTCAAAATGTTATAACACACAGTATATGATTCTCTCTCTCTCTCTCACACACACACACACACACACACACACACACACACACACACACACACACACACACACACACACACTAGCCAGTATTGAGATTAGAACTCTTGCCTATCTAGTCATTTCTACTATAGTGTTACGCAGTTATCAGATGTGCCACAGGGCTTATACAGTTTCACCTAGTCCAAAGGTACTTCTAAGGTGATTGACATCAACAGGACTAGTAAATTCGGGTGAGGGGAAGTGTAAAGGGTGGTACACAACTCAAAATGGTATAACACACAGTATTTGATTCTCATGCACACACACACACACACACACACACACACACACACACACACACACACACACACACACACACACACACACACCTGCCAGTATTGAGATTAGAACTCCTGCCTATCTAATAATTTCTACTACAGATTTACGCAGTTATCCAGGCATGTCTAAAGGACTGTTCCCTACACTTTCTTCTATTAACGTGGTGAACCTGGGCATCCTGAGGCAATGTAGAAACTGCCTCATATACACAGACAACCCTCTCCTCCTATCTACTAACACATCCACTTGTGAGAGATGCACATACATAACCAAACTGGAAGCCATGTTCTCTCAAACCAAGATTGAGCTAGCCAGTCAGGAGGAGAAGGTTAACACACACTCCAAACCTCACAGAACACATAGCTCACCACACCTCTCACATAGTAATACAAAACACACACCCACTTTCGCTGAGGTTCTCAAAAAGAATCTGTCCAAACAGCAAAGACCTTTGAGACAAAAACACAAGCAACCAGCTCACCCAAACACAACCCCCAAGACACATAGCCCACATAAACAGTGTGCCACTCAACCTAAAGCCCTACAGCAAAACAGTCTACCCAATACATTAGTCATTGGTGAATCTATAGTAAGGCACACTGACATCCCACTCACTAGGTTAAATAAGGAGAATGTTATGGTCAGCTGCCTGTCAGTTCCCAAGATTCACCACATAGCACATGCACTTGGATCCCTCCACAACAAGTACAAGTATTTTGGTGTGAGTGACCTAAGATGTACCTCCTTGGAGTACATGAAAAGAGACATGGAGGAGCTCTCAGATCTTGTAGCCTAGGCAGGTATGTCCCTAGCCCTGAGTAGCATACTACCATTGCCTAGAATGATACCACAGTACAAGCAGAAAATGATTGACTTCAACAATTGGCTGTGTCTGGTGTCATTCAAAGGGGATCCAGTATCTGTCTGCCTTGGATGACATGATTGACAGACCTCAAT
Organism: Protopterus annectens; assembly: GCF_019279795.1. Classification (NCBI taxonomy): domain Eukaryota; kingdom Metazoa; phylum Chordata; order Ceratodontiformes; family Protopteridae; genus Protopterus; species Protopterus annectens. The sequence continues at coordinate 346,810,360 of NC_056732.1, forward strand.
GCTTTGCTAGAGATGGCCTGCATCTGTCACCCCTGGGATTCCAGATACTGGCACAGGCTCTTGCCACCCCTATAGTGCCTTTTTTGGCAATGCCCTGAAGATAAAATTACCACCATAACAACTGTAAACAAACGTAACCTGAGGGTAATGCTACTCAACATTACAAGCCTAAATCTCAAAATGCACTCACTTGAGTCACTCCTAAAACTGGAGAACATTGACCTCTGTGCAATAACTGAGACCTGGTTCAAGGCTCCAAAGAGCACCCCAGCACTACCAGACTACACAGCATATCACACCTTTCGACCCCCAAACCTGGATCAAAGCCCCAAAGGAGGTGTGCACCGAAGCCCTAAAGGAGGCGGCATATCCATCTTCATAAAGGATTCACACTCCTCTAGACTGGTTGCCCAACATAATGCATCAGAGATACTACAGGTACAACTTAAACTGGATAAAATGGCAATCCAGGTTGTACCCTGCTGTAGATCATGTGCACTGAAGCCCTAAATGAGGCAGCATATCCATCTTCATAAAGGATTCACACTCCTCTAGATTGGTTGCCCAACATAATGCATCAGAGATACTACAGGTACAACTTAAACTGGATAAAATGGCAATCCAGGTTGTACCCTGCTGTAGATAATGTCTGCTCAACCTGATAGACATCTTCTAATCTGTCACCAAAGCAGTCGATGAAGGCAAAGTAGTACATACAGCCTACCTCAATCTGGCCAAGGCCTTCAACACTATTCCCCACTCAGGATCATTGACAGACTCACCAACCTAGGCACCAACCCCTACATCATAAGATGGGTCACCAACTGGCTCACTGATAGAACCCACACAGTGAAAGTAGCAGGCTCCAAATCCAACTACTGGGCAGTCACAAGTGGTGTCCCACAAGGATCAGTCCTGGGTCCTCTCCTGTTTGGTATATACTTCTCTGCAGTTCAGGCCAACACCAAAGGGCTCACAGACACCAATGACTGATACCAGAACCATGGTCTTAAGCTCAATGCCAAAAAGTGCATCGTCATCCCCTTAGGGGAAAAACTTGGTGCCCACGAACTACCACAATGATGGTAGCCCTCTCAACTCCCATGGTGTGATAAGAGATCTAGGAACACAAGTGGATTAACCTCTCCTTTGACAATCATGTGGCCACTGCAGTTAGAAAATCCTTCTATGTGGCACACCTCATTACAAAGGGTTTCTCTTCCAGAAAGAAAGAAGTCAAAATCCCTCTCTACTCATCCATCATTAGACCCATTATAGAGTAAAATCCCCCATTTGGCATGTATCTCACTAGACATCTGCAACAACTGGAGAGGCCACAGAAATTCCTCACAAAGAGGATCCTAGGACTCAAACACATGCCCTATACAGACATACTCAAAAAACTAGTTATACTCTGTCTCATATCGCCTACTTAGAGGCGATCTCTGCTTGGCATACAAAGCCATGTCAGACCCAGTGTTACTAGACATGATTCATCAGAAAAAGACTCAGTCCCTCCAGACAACATGGTCCAAGGACCTCAGCCTCATCACCACAATAAACAGAACCTGCTGGAGGGATAGGTTCCTAACCCAGAGACCACCCATACTCTGGAATAAACTCCCCATTCATGTCAAGCAGAGAACCTCACTGGCCCTCTTCAAGAAAAGTCTTGATGAGTGGATGGGTAACAGGAAAGTCACCCTGGGGATCATTTCAACAGTCTTGCTTGATAAGGATACAAGGAACTAATGTCTGGGAATAGGATGACTGGGTATGTTCTTGGGCTAGGCTTGTGTTGGCTGCAGGGCCATTAGCCTAGTACTCACCTATGAAACTATGAACCTAAGAGAAACCTGGATGAGTGGATGGGGCACCATAAATTCTTACTGCGGATAGCACCCACAGCCCTCCTGGACATGGGCAGTCATCACTAAATGCAATCTTTGGTATTGAATAGTACCTTTATGTTATTACATTGGATTGAAATAGCTAGGCTTAAAATGACCTCTGGGTTGATAGCCTAGTAAAATCCTATGATCCTATGATCCTATCAGATGAGCCATGGGGCTTATACAACTTCACCTAGTCCAAAGATACTTTTAAGGTGAATAACATCAACAGGACTAGTAAATTAGGGTGAGGGGAAGGGTAAAGGGTGGAACATAACTCAAAATGGTATAACACACACAGTATATGATTCTCTCACAAACACAATTACCAGTATTGAGATTAGAACTCCTGCCTATCTAGTTGTTTGTACTACAGTGTTACACAGTTACCGCATGTGCTACAGAGCTTACTGGCCTAATAACTGGCTAAATGTGCTGATAACTGCACAGCTGGGGTAAAGTATTACAGGTGGCAGAAAGTCTACCTTCAGTTTTTCCCTTAGATCTTGCTAGTTCTTTCTTTCTTGCACTTCAAATAGCATTATAGCTTTGCATTTCAATAGGTTACTGTATCAATAAGTGTAGCACACCTGGGAGCCTTCAGCAGTAATTGTTCCTCACATAATTAGCCCCTGTACTTAGTAGTCATGACCACCCCTCCTGGCATGATTGAAGTGCAGTTTTTTGTGCTTTCACCCATTAACCTGGTGCACTTGGCCATTCTGAGGCACTGTTGCAACTGCCTTATTTACTCAGACACCCCTCTCCTCTAAACTCCAAACACTCAGACTTGTGAGATTTACCCCTATATCACCAAATTTGGAAATATGCACTCTCCAGCTAAGACTGGACTAGCTGGTCAAGAGGATAAGGTCAACACCTGCACCACACCATGTAGAACATATAGCTTGCCACAATACCCACTATCACAGCCCTGACATATAGTCACAAACCACACACCCACCTTCACAGAGGCACTCAATGGACATTTACGCCACCAGCACAGACCAGCAAGACAGACACCTACTCAGCCACTAGAACACAGCACATGCCAAAGGAGACATATGTCATCTACACAGTGTGCCCCTCAACCTAAGCCCCTAAGGCTAACCACCTTGCCCAATACAGTAACCATGGGTGACTTAATACTGAGGCACACAGATGTCTGACTCACTAGATTTATTATGGAGAAGGTAACAGCCAGCTGTTTATCGCATGCCAGCATCCAACACATGACACACCCAGTCAGGTCACTCCACAACAACTACAAGTATCACTCTGTCATCATCCATGTGGGTGTGAATGACCTGAGATGCATCTCCCTGGACTACATGACAAAAGACATGGTTGAGCTCTCGGATTATGTGGCCCAGGCAGGTATGACAGTATCCCTGAGCAATATACTACGATCACCCAGAATGATGCTGCAGTACTATCAACAAATGATTGACTTCAACATTGGCTTACGTGTTGTTTGCCATTCTCAGGGGATCCAGTCTCTCTCTGCTTATGATGACATGATTGACAGACCTCAATGCCTTGCCAGAGATGACCTGCATCTTTCACCCCTGGGTTTCCAGGTACTGGCTAAGTCTCTTGCCACCCCTATAGTGCCTTTTTAGGCAGTGTTCCAAATCACATTACCACCGTAACAGCTAGACATGAATACAATATGAGGGTCATGTTGCTCAACAGTAGACATCTAACTCTCAAGATGCAGTCACCCAAAGCACTCCTCAAAATGGAGAACATTGACAGTTGTGCTGTAATGGAGAGCTGGTTTACAGCAGCAGACAGCAGCTGTGTGCTAACAGGCTATGACACATTCCACAGCTGTCAGCCCCAAAACATGGACAATAGCTCCACAGGTGGGGGTGTTTCCATATTCATAAAAGATATGCACACCTCCAGACTAGTATCCCAGCTTAATGCAGCTGAGATATTTCAGGTAGAACGGACTTTTGGGTAATAGTGCAATCCAGGTCATAGCCTGCTATGGGTCCACATCCATGTCCCTAGACAGTCAATCCACATTCCTCAACACCATGGCATCTATCAAGGTCCAACCCAGCACTGACATAGTAGGAGACTTCAAGTACCCCTCCATCAACTGGGAAAGGTAGTCAAGCACCAATAGACTGGCCCAATGCTTCCTGAAATTCATCAGTTTCAATGCCCTGGACCGGCTCATACTGACCCCCAGTAGAGGATGCAACAACCTTGACCTGTGTTGATTACTTACATATGGGGCCGTTGCTCAACAACAGTAGTCCATCCTTACCTGGTCATATCCAAACATGATGTAATCACCATGGTAATCCACATCTCACCCACACCCCCACAAAAGTAACCACCTTGAAAAACCTCTCCAAAGTCAGGAGTCATAAAAACAGGGGTGGATGACTTTACTGCACCCATGCCAATGGAAAATTGCTGCATGACGGTTGACTCATGCACAAATGCACTGTACAAACATGTACATGAATGCATGGTACTAGCCATAGCCAACAGAACCAAGACGCTGTCCTCCAAACACTGGAAGCCAATGTGATGGTCCCCTGCCATTACTAAAGTGTACAACATAAGGAAGACACTGTTGCAGAAAAAGATGGTGCCCTAAGACTGGTAAATCCCCTTATTAGCCTCAACAACAACTTGAGATCCCTTATGGAATCATCTACAGCCATCTATGAAGGCAGAATTGCAGCAGACACTGACAATAATCACAAAAGCCTTTGATAGTTATACCAACAATCTCTACAGCAATACCTACAAGTGCTGTGAGTTACTGCACAATGCTAACTCCTATCCTGAGCCAACAGATATTGGCACCAATCTTGCCAACACATTCAATGCCAGCTTTACCGCTCACTCCCCCCGAAGGGAACAATCACAATGGCAGATGAATGCCAGGCACTTAACATTACTGCAGCCCAGGTTAGATCTGCATTGTCCACAGGCAAGAATACAGCTTCCATGAAACCCAAACATATCTGTGGCTGTGTTCTACATGACATACAAAGAGACTTGGCATCACATCTGTGTGCCCTGTTTGGTCACAGCCTCACCTCAGGCTTTGTCCCTCCAAAATGGCACACTGCTACAGTCATCCCGCTCCATAAAGGGGTAGCAACTACAGACCCTGGGGATTATTGGCCCATTAGCCTGATGAGTCTACAATGTACAGGTAGGGTCCACATCATCAGGGACCTGATTGACAAAGATATAGGTAATCTCCTAACTCTGGACCCTACACAGTTTGGCTTTGTGAATAGCAGACCATGCCTGCTCAACCTGGTTGACTTTTTTGAGAGAGCCACCAGGGCTATGTATGGCAGCAAGGCACTGTATACAGCCTACCTCGATCTGGCCAAGGCTTTTGATACCATTCCTCAGTCAGGAATTATTGATAAATCCACCAAACTAGGCATCAACCCCTATACCAGTAGATGAGTTGCAAATTGGTTCACAGAACACACAGTGTGACAGTGGCAAACTCCAAGTCAGACTGCCAAGCAGTCACAAGTGGAGTCCCACAGGGATCAGTACTGGGTAGTCTCCTGTCCAGCATCTACTTCTCAGGAGTCTAGCCCACCACAAAGGAACACTGGCTGACCAAGTTTACAGAGGACTGCAAGCTGGGAGCCATCATTAATGCCACAAGTGATGCAGACATCCTACAGAAAAGCCTCACTGTGCCAATGAGTGGTGTGGGGACCACAGCCAGAAGCTTAACACCACAAAATGCATCATCATCCCCTTTGGTAAAACACTCAATTCCCAGTAAGTACCACATTGATGGGAGCCAATGAACACTGTAGGCATTATAAGAGATGTAGAACACAGGTTGAAAGCAACTTCTCCTTCAAACACTATATTGCTACTGTGGTCAGGAATTCCTTCTATGTGGCACATCGCATTACCAAGGGTTTTGCATCCAGGAAGACAGAGGTAATCATCTCTGTTTACTCTTCCCTCATTAGACCACTCATCAGGTATTATGGCCCATTTGGCATGTACCTCACCAGACACCTGCAACAGCTGGGGAAGCCACAGAAGTACCTCACAAAGATGTTCCTAGGCATTAAACACATGTCCTACACAGACAGACTCAGAAGACTGTGCTGGACTTATAAAGCCATGTCTGACCCAGCTCTTTTAGAAATGCTATATATGAAGACATCCCAATCCCTCCACACCACACATTGCAGAGACATCTACCTCATTATCACACTCGACACAACATGCTGGTGGGACAGGTCCCTCACCAAGAGACTGCACATGCCCTTTAATACACTTCCCATACATGTCATGCAGAGAACCTAGCTAACCCTGTTTCACAGAAATCTTGAGAGTGGATGGGTAATAGACAGTTCATCCTAAGGATCACTGCAGTGGCTCTACTTGATACAGGAACTAGGAAGTAACATTGGGTGGCACAATCGCAGGGCCCTTCTATGGGTTGGGCTTGTAAAGGCTCCTGGGCCTTTAGCCTACTACACACTTATGAACCTATAAGAAGAATGACATCAGCAGGACTGATAAAGTAGGGCAGTGGGTGTTAAACTTATCAAAATACTTTTTCCTGCAAAAAGACACACTTATACATACACATACACATTTGCCAGATGTGCGGGTAGAACACCTATCTAACTAGTTATTTGTACCATAGTGTTACACAGTTATTGCACAAACTACAGAGCTTACTGAGCTGACAGCTGGCCAAAGGTATTAATATGAGGAATAACATCAGCAGGACTAATAAAGCAGGGCAGTGGGTGGGAAACATATCAAAATACTTCTGCCTACAAACATACCCCCACACACATTTGCCAGATACAAGAGTAGAACCCCTGCCTAACTAGCTATTTCTTCTACAGTGTTAGGCATTTATTGCATGCATTACTGAGCTTACTGGGCTTACAGCTGGCCAAAGTTGCTGATAAAGGGAATGACATCATCTGGACTGATAAAGTAGGGCACTAGGAAGTGTTGTGGGTGGGAATGGCATAAAACTCTTTCATCTACACACAAACAAATCCCTCAGCATTACACCCACAACTGTCTCTCTCTCTCTCTCACACACACACACACACACACACACACACACACACACACACACACACACACACACACACACACAGTTGCCAGTATTGGGTTTAGAACTCCTACCTATCTAGTTACTTGTACTATAGTGTTACACAGTTATCGCATGCGCTACAGAGCTTATAGGGGTAGCAGGTGTCCAATGGTACTTCTAAGGTGAATGACAACAGAAGATCTTGTGCAGTCGGGCAATGTGAAGTGTACTGAGTGGGAACAGTCTGCTAATACTGAGACCTATAGAGACACACACATGCACGCATGTGATGTGATATTAACACCCCAACCTCAGTACTCTTTACACAATGGGGCTCACCTTTTATGCTTGCATGTGCCACTGTTTAACACCAGTATGCCACTGTCCACAGCAGGACATCACTATATGCCATTCAGGGTACCCATGTGTGTGACCCATGCTGCTGTGTCTGTCTCCCTGTATCTCTATCACTGTCTGTCTCTCACTTCCCCACTTCTATGTGTGTGTATGCTTGACATATATAGTTATCTGTTGGCCATATATGTCTGCATGTGTGTCACACACAACAGATGTGGATATATCACATATGGGCCACCTACAGCTAGCTGGGAGTAATCCTGTCTGATGTGTGTGTGTGTGTAGGGACAGTTAAGGAGTACATAGCTGTCTGTATGCACAGATATAGCTACACAATATAGTCATATAGACCAATGTAGGTTCCAACATGTCCTATGATTCTCTAAGTGTACAAGCATGCCCAGTGTGACCTTGTATAGTTAGAGTGGGACTCCATTCCAGAGATAAGCATACTCCAGTCCAGGGTTTTGTGTAATACAGACATACCTCTCAGAGGTACAGGGGACTTTCCTCGGGGTATTGGTTTGTTTTGGCAGACATTTTCTGCCCTGTCTGTATTCTGACAGTGCAATGTATTGTGTCATTACCCAGTGTCAGACATCCTCAAATCATCACAGGGCTTTACCAGAGGAATGCTAGTTGTATGATGCGTAGACTGATATTATAATGGCAGCAATTTACATTCTTGCCCAACAAGGCCAGTTGGGAGGTGTGGCTACAGCCAGTTGAGTTATAGTCCAGCAACTTGTTGATATACTGGCTGTGGATCTTCTGCTTCTATGGCATCTGTGTAACCTGAGATGTGACATCCTAGTGTGGCCATACCTGTCTGCTGTACATTTTTCAGGTGTTTGTTTAGAGGTTTTGTCCAGTCTGCATAAACATGTGTTTTATGGCAAGTTATTTCAGTATAATTGAAGAGTGATTTTACAAAATATTGATATACATTACTTTGTCAGCCTACATAACATTCGGACAATTCCTGCTATTGCAAACCCCTCACCCTACCAACTTTCTAAGTATTTCAGAGCAATATTTACCACACATGCCTATCATTGTGCGTTTGTTCCACATTTACTTCTGCCCTTGTTCAGACATGTTCCTGTCAGAGGTTTGGTGTTATGGGTGTGGGTACAGACTACATTATACTGTGCAGGCATGTCCATTATATACAACAGCAGACATAAAACAAGGTAAAAAGCCATATTGACAATGACCATTGCAACAGTACCAAGAAGCACAATTATTCACAAAAGCCCTAGTACCTCGGCTACACAGCCCTCAAGAAGTCCATTATATGTGTAGTATATTCCACATAGCACTGTGACTTTCAGGTATGTTAGTAGCAGAGCAATAGGTGTCACTGACATGCATAATCATTAGCACTGCAGTTATCTGCACATGGCCCTGTGACAGACAGCCTCTGCCTAGGGCAGTATAAGATGACAGCCAGGAGAACATGCTGGCCAGATCCTGACAGTATTGACCACACATGGACATAGCTCATTGACCACTGCATATTGAGCACATGCAACATGTTTTCATGTGTATTGGGACAGTCCTACCAATCTGTGTTATGCTATTTCCCTGCAAACATACATGCTGATATTTGCTTTACATTTTGATTCCATTTACCATACTGCTGTGCCCTGTCTTGAGAATATCAGTAAGAAGCACAGGTGAGATTGTTATGGCATACATTTGCATGTCAGACTTGTTACTCTTCAGAGCCTTACTGCAACTGCAAGACCTGCTGTGCTATGACTGTGTGGGTCTGTGGGGGGTGATTTACCATTGCTGCCATTTGTGGAGCTTTTCCAGACATTCTCTCTGGTTTTCTACAGCTGACGTGCTGTGTGGGTCTGCGGGGTGTGCATGGGACCCCACGTTGACATCCATGGCTGTGAGCTATGATCCCCCAGTTAGTTGGCCCCACACATATACTGCAGTGGGATTTGTCACCTTGGGTACTACTGCATAGTATTGAGAGGCCAGTACTGGGCAGACATTTCCTGGGGTCCCACATAGATGTCAGTTG